>NW_005370683.1:1125265-1130173 GCF_000412655.1 Myotis brandtii
CCAGGTGGCGCTGGTGTTCCCCAACAACGACCCTGCTGCATCCATGGTGGCCTTCTACGGCTGCCTGCTGGCTGAGGTCGTTCCTGTGCCCATAGAAGTCCCACTCACGAGAAAGGTAAGGCCCGCGCTGTTTCATTAAAGCCTGCTAATGGGAATGGCAGGCTCGGCTACACTGGAACATTCTATCATGAGGTCAGAATGTGCAGACAGCTCATTTAAAATGGCTTTTCGTCTCAGCAGGGTGTGGATCAAGAGGTTTTCCGTGTTTCTGAGGCTGTCAGGTTTTCAGCAGTTAGCTCAGTGAAGGGGACAGTAACCTCACGCTCGGCTCAGCTGCCGGGTTAGCAGGAACAGTGTCTCCGAGGCAGAGCTTCTGTGCACTGTAACACCATTGAGCCGAGTAATCTGTCAGTAAAGCAAGTGTCTGAGTGTCCTGTTCCTCAGCTTCATTACACTGGAAATTGAGTAAATGACATTTTTTTTATTTCGAGGGGGGGCAGTTGTTGCTTTCATTCAGATGTTTGGACATTATCAAGTCCCTGGTGCAGCTACAGTTTATGAGATCTTATTCCATAATTAGAATAAGTAGCTAATCTCATTCTTATAATGATAGCATGGTCCAGTATAAGAAGGAACGTTGTGCTGTCCTGCACATCGGTGTATGTGTTTTCCTCCAGGTCAATGACTTGCTCTCCATACTCCAGAGCTATGGTAACTGGAGGGAGAAAGATAAAGGAAGGAAACCCTACAGGGTTGACACTGGTGGCCACCAAAGACAGATGGTCTGATGTTGTCCAAAGAGTCGCATCTGGAAGCCACGGAGTGGTCCCCTCTGACACGCAGGCTCCTTGACTTCAGAACATGACATTTGTTGTCTTAGAGAACTTCTCTTCATTTTAAATAAAAGAACCATTGGCTCAGGTACAGTTGAGAAGAGGGTAGGATGTACACATGAGCATAGGTGATGACAAGTTCTGCTCCCACTGGACTCGTTTTAAAATAATGGGCCTAATGTGAACCAAATTTTCTGAATCCTGAATGTTGCTTATTGAACCTGACTGAACAGTCTAGTCCAGCCGTGGGCAAACTACGACCGTACCCTTTTATGTAATGATGTTTACTTTGAATTTATATTAGTTCACACAAACACTCCATCCATGCTTTTGTTCCGGCCCTCCGGTCCAGTTTAAGAACCCATTGTGGCCCTCAAGTCAAAAAGTTTGCCCACCCCTGGGTTAGACCAAAGAGTTTAGAGAGCCTGAGGCAGAGTGGTAAAGGAAAATGAAAATTAATGGTATTTGACCACACTATCTCTTAAATACAAAGTGAATGTAAAACATTTGAAAAAAAATAAGAGTGATCCCTATGATTTTTGATTCAGGAAGATTTCTTCTGATATTTGTAAACAGACAAGTTTCTTCCCATAGCACATGAAATGGCTATTTTATTATGATCCTAGAGCTCATCAATGGAATGGTCCTGTTACCACTAAAATGTCTCTCTACACCAGAGTGGCGCAAGTGTCCACACCTCTGTCATGAAGAAAACTGGGTTTTCTTCAGGATCTTCCCTAACCTTCTCCAAAGACCTTTAAAAGGCACAGCAATTTGTCTTTTCTGGAGGAAAATAAAATCTCCAGACGATGGCTTTATTGACAATGCAGACTATCACCTGTGCTGAATGATGTATTTAGTGTTCAGCTGGAAATGAACTACCCTGAAGCAGCAATTTAAGAACAATATGCTTTTTTAAAATGTCTACTTTGTTAGGTCCCCCTGCGCCCCAACAAATTTGATTGCATTAAGTACAGAGCATTACCAAATAGCATGAACTTCACAATGTGTTGGGGGGGGAAGAAAACTTTGACACAGTCAAGATGCCCCCAGCCTGGATTTCTTTTTATGAGATACAGATTTAAGTGCATCTTGGCAAGAGAGCAGAAAGATAAACCTTCAAGTATTACCTATCAGCTTACTAGGATAATTTGGATTTTCAATATAAATCAAGGAAAATGGCTTGAAAGCCTTCCAGTGAGCTGAAAATGTTTCCTTCCTTCATGAGCATGCTGAGCGAAAAGTCTCTTCTGTGCTGTTCTTTATCCCCATGTAGGAGGGGAGTCAATGACATTTTAAAGTAAAATCCAAGGACTATTCGAATTCTGTTTCAGATTTTTAAAGTCCTCTGAGACTTAGAAAATAGAAAGCAACCTTTATTTAAATCCATGTTGGGTTAAATAAAGCTTCTTTTAAATAAGTTCTCACAATTAAGAAAATAAATGTTACCAAAAACTGAATAGAGTTACATATTATTTTAATACTAGAGGCCCGGTGCACTGATTCATGCACCGGTGGGGCCACAAAGGATAACTTCTAAGAAACTATGTGCAAAGTGTATAGCCCAAATCATCAAGTGGTTTTACTACACAATGGGGAAGAAAAGGAGTAAAATGAACTGTTCTCTACACAGGTTGAGTGAGGTCTACAATTCACAGGAGAGTGAAAAGGGATGGATTAGTGCTCTTTAAATTATCCGGGACCCCTCGGGGGATACTGGAGGCCCGGTGCATGGATTCGGCCCAATCCCCCCTAGGCCAGGCCGAGGGACCCCATCAGTGCACGAATCCTCTAGTATGCATATAAGATCTTTGGTTGCCCAGAATGTTGTAGGCAACCGAGAAATATTTACTGAGTGAATGAAATAGGTTATCACATCAAGTAAGGATAGAGGGAAAAAACACAAACAGGTGTTTTTCACAAAATATAGCAGAATACACTGGCACCCAGTGGATTAGAATCTGACTTCTCATTACTTATATGAAACCTACTTTTAAAAATGCAAAAGGTGCCCAGCTGGTGTTTCTCAATGGTTCAGCATCGACCTATGCACCCGGAGATCATGGTTTGATTCCCAATCAGGGAATATGCCTAGGTTGCGGGCTCCATCCCCAGTGTGTGTGTGGGGGGGGAGGGGGTGGGGGGGTGCAGAAGGCAGCTGATCGATGATTCTCTCTCATCATTGATGTTTCTATCTCGCTCTCTCTCTCCTTTCCTCTCTGAAATCAATAAAAATAGATTTAAAAAGTAAAATAAAAATAAATAAAAATGTAAAAGGTGCACAAGTTAATTACTTTTAGTACACCCTTGGTTAATTTGTGGGTAAGCTAAATCTCAATAATAATAGTTTATAATGTACCAGGCACTGTTCTCACAGCTTTACCATTAAAACATTCAATCTTCAAAGAAATTTTTGAGACAGATATTACAATAACCTCCATGCTACAGAAGTGGAAACTGAAGCACAAAGGGGTCAACTAAATCACCTGAAGTTGAGCGGCTGCGATTAAAATCCAGGCAGTCTGTTTCCAGAGCCCATGCCTCTTTATACGCTACACGTACAAAGAAAACTACGTGAATGAAAAAAATGGATCATGGAAACACTGCTCTCCTATTTTACTCATAATAAGAAAGTCATAATTTCAAAAATCTCAGAAAGGACTAAACTCTTCTTTATGTGGCCAATAAAAATAAGGTTACCCTTTGCTAAATTTTACAGCAAACAAGATTAATGGTTTGTTTTTCAATAGAGGGGAGAAGCTGAAGATCCTTTTGCTTGTTTTTTATTATGGTCTATGACTTCCTTTGTTTCTTTTTACATTACTTTAAACAGTCTTTCTTAAATTCTCCCAAAATGAATTGTAGCAAGAATTTGTGCATTTTAACCTCAGCTCCTTCCCAGAAATGATTTTTCATTGTAGCTTATTCTCTGAACAGGACCATTGTAAACAAATACTGAGTCAACTCCAGACTCTCTGGTACTTTCCAAGAGCCACCTCAGATCAGCACGGCCTCTTCATTAGTCTCTGCTCCTCTCAGACCTACAGTCTTAGGGGATTGCTTAAATTGTACACTCAGGATGCTTAACAAGAGAATATTATATAGCAATATGATGTTTAAAGGAAATGTCTTCATTTTTTATGCTTAATCCTTATAGAATTAAGAAAAGCAGTGTGGGTCACTATGGTAGCTGTGTCTTCCAAATATTTATCTATTTTTTAAAAAAATACATTTTAATTGATTTCAGAGAGGAAGGGAGAGGGAGAGAGAGATAGCAACATCAATGATGAGAGAGAATCATCGATTGGCTGCCTCCCACACACCCTCCACTGAGGATCCAGCCTGAAACCCAGGCATGTGCCCTGACCAGGAATCAAATGGTAACCTCTTAGTTCATAGGTGAACACTCAACCACGGAGCCACAACAGCCAAGCACAAATATTTATCTCTTAATAAGGGCTACCTAAGTACTTAGAGCCACCATCAATCCCCACAGATATTAAAGCAGGCAGCTCTCTAGACACAAAACACTGAATTTGAAGGTAACACCTACTACGTCAGAAAACCTGTAGAAACCACTGCAAAGTATTAGTCGTAGAGACTGACCAGGAGGTTGTAATAGAGAAAGCTGCTAATTTAACAATGAATAATTTCAAAAAGTGTCCCTGCCCCTGTGCCACAAAGGAAGGTCCCTGTCTGGGGTGAGATTGGGCCAGAGGGGCCCTGATTCTTTCAGAGCTGGGCATAGGTGAAGGAAAAGCAGGTAGTAAGTGAATGTAGGGAGGACGAAGAAAGGAAGAAGAGAGTGATGGTATAAAAATAGCAATAAAATCTAATCTAATAAAAGAGAAACATGCAAATTGACCATACCTTTGCTACACCCCAAGCCACGCCCACCAGCCAATCAGAGCGACTATATGCAAATTAACCCAACCAAGATGGCAGCTGGCAGCCACGGAGCTGGAGCAAGCAGGAAGGCAACAAAGTTTCAATTATAGGAGATAAATAAATCCCAGATACCTGCTTCCAGCCAGCCTCCACTGGGAGCTTGGGTGGCTGGGGGCCATGGCCAGCC
>NW_005370683.1:1130619-1135511 GCF_000412655.1 Myotis brandtii
GTGGTGGGAGCCTCTCCCGCCTCCTCAGCAGCGCTAAGGATGTCCGACTGCAGCTTAGGCCTGCTTCCCGCTGGCAAGTGGACATCCCCCAAGGGCTTCCGGGCTGCCAGAGAAATGTCTGACTGCCAGCTTGGGCCCAATCCCCCAGGGAGCAGGCCTAAGCCAGCAGGTGGTCATCCCCCGGGGGGGTCCCAGACTGTGAGAGGGCACAGGACAGGCTGAGGGACCCCCCTCCCAAGTGCACAAAGTTTTGTGCACCGGGCCTCTAGTGTTATACATAATGTGATTCAACATTTATGTACCTTACAAAGCGATCACCATGATAAGTCCAGTAACTCACCCCCAAAAATTATGATATTGACTATAGTCCCTACGCTATACAAGTAGTCCCATGACTTATTTCACAACTCAAAGTCTGCAACTCTTAATGCTATTCACCTTTTTGCCCATACCCCCGCTCCATCCTCCTGTCTGGCAACCATTAGTTTCTTTTCTGTATCAATGAATCTATTTCTGTTTTGTTTGTTCATTTATTTTGGTTTTTAGATCCCACATGAGTGACATAAAATGGCATTTGTCTTTCTTTACCTTATTTCACTTAGCATAATACCCTCTAGGTCCATCCATGTAGTTGAAAAGGTTCCACTATGTGTGTATATACACCTTAACCTCTTTATCTATTCATCTATCCATGGACACCTAGTTTGGGTCCATAGATTGGCTATGGTAAATAATGCTCCAATGAACATATGGGTGCATACATCTTTTGGAATTAGTGTTTTCGTTGTCTTGGGACAAATACCCAGAAATTGAATTGCTGGTCATACGGTAGCTCTCCTTTTATATTTCTGAGGAACCTTCATAGCGTTTCCATAGTAGCTGCACTAGTTTACATTCCCACTAGCAGTATGAGGGTTCCCTTTTCTCCACATCCTCATCAACTCGTTATTTGTTGTCTATTTGATAACAGCCATTCTGACAGGTGTGAGGTGATAGGTCATTGTGGTTTTGATTTGCATTTCCCTGATGATTAGTGATGTTCAGCAGCCTTTCACATGTTATTGGCCATCTGTATATCTTGTTTGGAGAAATGTCTATTCAGGTCCTCTGTCCATTTTTTAATCAGATTGTTTGGGTTATTTTGATGTTGAGATGTATGAGTTCTTTATATATTTTGGATATTAATGCCTTATCTCATATACCATTTGCAAATATATTCTCCTATGTATTAAGTTGCCTTTTTAGTCTTGGTGATTTACTTTTCTGTGCAAAAAAGCTTTTAGTTTGATGTAATCCCATTTGTTTTTGGTTTTCCTGTATATGCCTGAGGAGACATAGCCAAAAAAAAAAAAAAATGTTGCTAAGAGTTTACTTACTAACAATGTTTTCCTCTAAGAATTTTATGGTTTCAGGTCTTCCACTTAAGTCCGTAATCTTTTTAATTTTTGTGTATGCTGAAAGAAAGTGGTCCATTTACATAATTTTGCATGTATTAGTCCAGTTTACTCAACACTGTTTATTGAAGAACCTGTCTTTTCCCCATTGTGTATTCTTGCCTCCTTTGTCATAGATTAATTGACCATACAGGCATGAATTTATTTCTCGGCTACTTATTTATTTATTCTGTTCCATGTATCTATGTGTCTGCTTTTATGCAAGTTCCATATTGTTTTATTGCTATAGACATTCATAGTATATTTTGAAATCAGAGTGTGTGATACTTCCAACCTGTTCCTTTTAAACATTTTGTTAGCTTTTAAGGGTCTTCTGCGGTTCCATATAAATTTTGGGATTGTTCTAGTACTGTGAAAAATGCCACTGGCACTTTGATAGGAATTGCACTGAACCTGTGGACTGCTTTAGGTAGTATGAACATTAAAACAATTTTAATTATTCCAATCCTTGAGCACAATGTATCCTTCCATTTATTTGTGTCATCAATTTCTTTCATCAACATCTTACAATTTTCAGAGTATAGCTATTTCATCTCCTTGGTTAGATAGTTCATTATTAGTGTGTAGGAACCCAACAGATTTCTGTATATTTACTTTGTATCCTGCAACATTAGTAATAGTTTTGTGGTGTGTATTTCTTAAGGTGTTCTATATAGAGTATCATGTCATCTGCAAATAGTGGGTTTTCCTTCTTCCTTTACAATTTGGATGACTTTTATTTCTTTTTAATGTCTGGTTGCTATGGCTAAGACTTCTAATACTATGTTGAATAAAATCAGCAAGAGTGGGTATCCTTGTCTTGTTCCTGATCTTAGAGAAAAAACTTCCCATTTTTCACCACTGACTATAAACTGTGGGTATATCATATATTACCTTTATTAGTTGAAGTATGTTCCCTCTATACATACTTTGTTGAGAGTTTTTATCATAAATGGATGTTTGATTTTTTCAAATGCTTTTTTTTACATTTACTAAGATGATCATATGTTTATCCTTGGTTTTATTAATGTGATATATCCTGGTAGATATTAAACCATCCTTGCATCCCTGGAATAAATTCCACTTTTTGATGGTATAGGATCCTTTTAATGTATTGTTAAATTTGTTTTAATATTTTGTTGAGAATTTTTGCATCTCTGTTCATCAGGGATATTGCCCTGTAGTTTCCTTCCTTCCTCCCTCCCCCCCTCCCTCCCTTCCTTCTTTCCTTCCTTTCTCTCTCTCTCTCTCTCTCTCTCTCTCTCTCAGCATCTTGTCTAATTTTGGAATTAGGATAATGCTGGCCTTGTGGAATGAGTTTGGAAACATTTGTTCCTCCTCAATTTTTGGAATATTTTGAGAAGAGTAAGTATTAATTCTCTTTAAATGTTTAGTAAAGTTAACCTATGAAGCTGTCTGGTCCTGGGTTTTGATTTGTTGGGAGGTTTTGGTTACAAAGTCAGTGTTGATACTACCAAGCAATCTGTTCACATTTTCTGTTCCTGGTTCAGTCTTGGAAGGGTGTATGTTTCCAGGAATTTATCCATTTCTTCCAGGTTGTCCAATTTGTTGGCATATAATAGTTCATAATACAGTGGGGCTTTGACTTACGAGTGTCGCGACTAACGAGTTTTTTGAGATACCAGCTGTCTCTCGGCCGATTTTTTGCATTGAGTTGATAGAGTAATTTGAGTTAATGAGCTCCTTAAGGAGCTCCTTAACAAGCTCGGTCTCGGAACGAATTAAACTCATAAGTCAAGGCCCCACTGTATTCTCTTATTATCCCTTGCATTTGTGTTGTCAGTTGTACTTCTTTCATGCTGGAATTTATTTATTTGGACCCTGTGGTTTTTTTTCCTTGATGAATCTGAGTAAAGATAATAGTTGTCACCTCATTTATTTCTGCTCTGATCTTTATTATATCCTTCCTTTTACTAACTTTGGGCTTTTGTTTGTTCTTCTTTTTATAGTTCCCTTAGGTGCTTTTGCTGAGTCTCATAGATTTTGGAACACTGTGTTCCCATTTTCATTTGTCTAAAGGTATTTTATTTCTTCGTTGACCCACTGATTGTTTAATAACATGTTGTTTAGCTGTCTTACAAAAACAGATCCAGAGACAGAGAAGCATCAATCAGACAGTCAAACCTCAGAGGGAAGGTAGGGGAGGGTGGGGGTAAGGGGGAGAGATCAACCAAAGGACTTGTATGCATGCATATAAGCATAACCAATGGATACAGACACTAGGGGGGTGAGGGGGAGCAATGAGGGGATAAGGATACATATGTAATAGCCTAATCAATAAAAAATGGCATGTTGTTTAGCCTCCATTTATTTGTGTGTTTTTCTGGTTTTCTTCTTGTATATTATTTTTTTCATATTGTTGTTGTCAGTAAAGATGCTTGATATGATTTCACTCTTCTTCAATTTATTGAGACTTGTTTTGTGGCCTAACATGATCTATCTTAGAGAATGTTTCATGTGCACTTGAAAAGAATGTGTACTTGGCTGTTTTGGGATGGAATGGTCCATATATATCTATTAGGCCCATCTGTCTTAATGTGTTGACTAAGGCCAACGTTTCCATGTAGAATTTCTATCTAGATGATGTATCCATTGACACGTCAATGTTAAAGCCCCTTATTACTGTATCCCTGTCAATGTCTTCCTTTGTGCCTATTAATATTTGCTTTAAGTACATAGGTGCTCCTAATGTTGGGTACATACATGTTTACAAGTGTTATATGTTCCTTTTTAATTGACCCCTTTGTCATTATATAATGACCTTTGTCTCTTACTACAGTCTTTACCTTAGAGTCTATTTTGTCTGATATAAGTACAGTTGACATGTGTAAGTGGTCCCACACAGTTCAAACCATGTTTTTCAAGGGTCAATTGTATTTTTTATCTGCAGTTGGAAATCTGCCTTTGAAGAGGACTAACTTATAATTGAATTTTTTATTGTGTGGCCGGTCAATGCCCCTATCCTTGTGCTGTTCATGGTCAACTGTATAGATACCCTAACTTTCTTTTGGTTTCTATTTTCATGAAATATCTTTTTCTATACTTAACACTTTCAGTCTGTGGTTATGTGAAGTGAGTCTTTTGTAGGCATCATACACATGGGTCTTGTGTGTGTGTGTGTGTGTGTGTGTGTATGTTTGAATCCATTCAACTACTCTATGCCTTTGATTAAAGAATTTAATTCATTTACATTTAAAGCTATAACTGATAGATATGTACTTATTGCCATTTTGTTCATTGTTTTCTGACAGATTTCTAGTTCCTTTATGTTCCTTTTTTCTTCTCTTGCTTTCTTTCCTTGTGGTGGATGAGTTCCTATAGTGTTATGCTCAGGTTCTTTTCTCCTTGGGTTTTGTGTATCTACTATAGGTTTTTGTTTTGTGGTTGCCATGAGGCTCACACACATAAAAGTCTCTCTCTCTCTCTCTCTCTCTCTCT
>NW_005370683.1:1145205-1156869 GCF_000412655.1 Myotis brandtii
CACACATACACACATATAAAACAGTGTATTTTAAGTTTGAGTGTGTTCTAAAACTACATTTTTACTCACCCCACCTCCACATTATGTGTTTTTTTATTTCATAGTTTACATCTTTTCATTTTGTGTATCCCTTAACTAATTACTGTAGTTACAGTTGTTTTTACTACTTTTGTCTTTTAACCTTCATACTAGCTTTGTAAGTGGTTGATCCACGCTCGTGTGCAGTGGCTGGTCCTTTAGAGCAACAGCCACTTTGGAGGGGCACTGGTTGGGTGCCAAGACCCTCTGCCAGGTGTGGCAGACCTGGAGTTGCTCTGGTTGGGTGCCAGCCGGGCAGCAGGTTGGGTGAGGTGGGTCCTCAGGGTAACACTAATACAATATGAACATAATGTCTCATTTTTAGGGTTGTTTTAAGGATCAAAGAGAGAGAATGTGTGTGTGTGTGTGCATGTATATGTGTGCACATATTTACAAAAGTAAGCGTTCAGTAAATAGTGATCATTAACAGTATTTTCATAGTAGTATTATTCAAATATAAATAATGAATTTTAAGATAAAATTACAAAAGGTCTCTACTTTTTATACAAAGTTGGTTTTGAAAGTTTCTGTCTTCCGTGCCTTAGAAAAGAGCCGTTATTGGGTTCAGTTCTCTAAAAAAATAATTTTGCTGGTTTATTTTATTCTGAGACTTGTGCAGTGGGAGTCATTTTCAAGGAAATATCTTGAAAAATTTAGGGAGGAAAAAACTATTAAAAATGTGAGACACTCACACAGGCACATATCTGTTTATTTTACTTTATAGATGTTGTTATTTACACATTGAAGACTAGGCCCTTCACCAGCAAAAAGATTAATACTCATTTTACCGCCATGCATGTTTTATTGTGGTGCTCTGGAATTGAACCCTCAATATCTCAGAGATATGCCTAGACAGCAATTTACTGTTTTGCCTTCATAAACCTAGCAATTTTCTCCTACACATCTCCTTACTGAAGGCTTCTACACTTCAAGCACTATAGATTCTGGGTAGTTAACTTCAATGTACATCTTTGGTAAGTGTTCAGTAAGATACTGATTAAATACTGCTTAGTGGTTAGACCAGCCGTGGGCAAACTACGGCCCGCGGGCCGAATCCGGCCTGTTTGAAATGAATAAAACTAAAAAAAAAAAAGACCGTACCCTTTTATGTAATGATGTTTACTTTGAATTTATATTAGTTCACACAAACACTCCATCCATGCTTTTGTTCCGGCCCTCCGGTCCAGTTTAAGAACCCATTGTGGCCCTCAAGTCAAAAAGTTTGCCCACCCCTGGGTTAGACCAAAGAGTTTAGAGAGCCTGAGGCAGAGTGGTAAAGGAAAATGAAAATTAATGGTATTTGACCACACTATCTCTTAAATACAAAGTGAATGTAAAACATTTGAAAAAAAAAGAGTGATTCCTTTGATTTTTGATTCAGGAAGATTTCTTCTGATATTTGTAAACAGACAAGTTTCTTCCCATAGCACATGAAATGGCTATTTTATTATGATCCTAGAGCTCATCAATGGAATGGTCCTGTTACCACTAAAATGTCTCTCTACACCAGAGTGGCGCAAGTGTCCACACCTCTGTCATGAAGAAAACTGGGTTTTCTTCAGGATCTTCCCTAACCTTCTCCAAAGACCTTTAAAAGGCACAGCAATTTGTCTTTTCTGGAGGAAAATAAAATCTCCAGACGATGGCTTTATTGACAATGCAGACTATCACCTGTGCTGAATGATGTATTTAGTGTTCAGCTGGAAATGAACTACCCTGAAGCAGCAATTTAAGAACAATATGCTTTTTTAAAATGTCTACTTTGTTAGGTCCCCCTGCGCCCCAACAAATTTGATTGCATTAAGTACAGAGCATTACCAAATAGCATGAACTTCACAATGTGTTGGGGGGGGAAGAAAACTTTGACACAGTCAAGATGCCCCCAGCCTGGATTTCTTTTTATGAGATACAGATTTAAGTGCATCTTGGCAAGAGAGCAGAAAGATAAACCTTCAAGTATTACCTATCAGCTTACTAGGATAATTTGGATTTTCAATATAAATCAAGGAAAATGGCTTGAAAGCCTTCCAGTGAGCTGAAAATGTTTCCTTCCTTCATGAGCATGCTGAGCGAAAAGTCTCTTCTGTGCTGTTCTTTATCCCCATGTAGGAGGGGAGTCAATGACATTTTAAAGTAAAATCCAAGGACTATTCGAATTCTGTTTCAGATTTTTAAAGTCCTCTGAGACTTAGAAAATAGAAAGCAACCTTTATTTAAATCCATGTTGGGTTAAATAAAGCTTCTTTTAAATAAGTTCTCACAATTAAGAAAATAAATGTTACCAAAAACTGAATAGAGTTACATATTATTTTAATACTAGAGGCCCGGTGCACTGATTCATGCACCGGTGGGGTCCCTAGGCCTGGCCTGTGCCCTCTTGTTATCCGGGACCCCTCGGGGGATACTGGAGGCCCGGTGCATGGATTCGGCCCAATCCCCCCTAGGCCAGGCCGAGGGACCCCATCAGTGCACGAATCCTCTAGTATGCATATAAGATCTTTGGTTATTCTCTTCCCGCCCTCCTCCCTTTCCCCTTCCCTCTGAGATTCATCAGTCTGTTCCATGTTTTCATGCCTGTGCATTGAGCATCTGCCCCCTGGTGGTCATTGTGCGTCATAGCTACCGGTCGAATGGTTGAATGGTCAGACAGTCGCTTAGGCTTTTATATATAGATTCATTTGGCTTAGGGATTGTTGATTCAGGAATAGAAAATTAAAGCAGCTTTTTACTTGACCTTTTGTTTTACTCCACTGCTCACCATGGCAATGTATAACAGCCTCACATTTTGACAATTTTTGTAATTTTGCAACAACCTCGAGAATATTAGATACAGAAATACTTTCTTTGCCTATATTCAGAATATTGGGATCATCTCGCTGAAAAACAATTTGTCACTATCTACTTCAAGTTTACTCAGTAAATTACATGTATTACTTTGGGTCAGACAACACTGTGCCACCACATGAAGAAAATACAAGCAAAACTACCATAAATACTAGGAAAAAAAATGACTCCTTTTCATCTAAGTGCAGATGTCAACTGCAATGAGCAGCCTACTGCAGTGCCATTATGCTGGAATTAGATTGCTCAGGAAACTTTTGGAAGGATTTCTATCAACATATGATAAATATCTGCCCTCTCCGACCTCTCTGCAGAATATGATTTGTTGAAATGGCCACAGGCAATATCTGGTCACAGAAAAAGAAAATGACTCATGAGAAGACAAGACTTGATGACATAATTGCAAAATTAAGGTAGGAGAAAAGGAAGATGCCGCTGTCCCTTGCTGTACACAACAGACATGACCCCAAAGGCCTGGAGGTAAATCACATCAAACTGTAACTGAACTCACAGGAGGGTCTTGACTAAATGCTCCTCCCTACAATGCTCTTCCTTTCCAATCTGCAGACTGAACTACCGACCAGGGAAAACACAGAGCCACATTCACCCAGATTAAGGGCTGATTGGTTGATGAAATTAAATAATACAAACCTTGTTGGCTTGAATGTTTTTGCACAGATGAGGGTTTTTATACTACACAGCTTACCTGAATGCTCTGTAACAGTCAGAACAGCCAGTGGGCCTCAAGGGAATTTCAGTCTGAAATATTAGGTCGTATCTCTCTGAGTTGCTACTTCTCACATATGCTAAATATTAAGATTTTAGTGACCATAGGGCAGGGCCAATTTTCTTCCTGATATTCTCAAGTTCAATAAATCTTTTCATAAGTAACTGTGATCTAAGTAATACTGACTGTTAAAAAAAGCCCAGCCTGCATGGCTCAGTGGTTGAGCGTCAACCTATGAACTAGGAGGCCACAGTTCGATTCCCAGTCAGGGCACAAAGCCCAGGTTGTGGGCTCCATCCCCAGAAGGGTGTGTGCAGGAGGCAGCCAATCAATGATTCTCTCATCATTGATATTTTTATCTCTCACTCTCCCTTCCTCTCTGAAATCAATAAAAATGTTGTGGCCCCACCCCATAACAAAGAAACAGAATTTCCAGAGGATGAGGCCCAGAAATCAGGATTTTAAAAAGATTCCCAGGTGATTCTAATGTGCAGCCAAAGTTGAGAACCACTGCTCTAGGGAGAGAAAGCTTACCTTGTTGACCTTTTCCCTCTGGTGACCCTGCTTCAATACACAACGCAGAGCAGGGAAGAGCGTGCGGAGAGGGTGACTCTGTAAGCCATTCCCTAGCCCTGCCCTAGGCGTTGCTTCTGCTAAGGCAGAACCTTTGCTTTCCTCTCACCTCAGCCCAGGATAAGAAACTGAAGCCAAGAAAAAAACAGTGTAATGATGTTTGGTGATGGATGTTAACTACACCTACTGTGGTGATCATTTCACAGCATATACATATATAAAATTATTATGCTGTACACCCAAAACTAATATAATGTTATATGTCAATTATATCTCAATTTTTTTAAAAAAAGGAAACTGAAGAAGTCAATTAGAGAGTGCTAGCAAACAAGGTGCTATAAAGCATATGAATACACATCTTACTTATAGACTAGAGGCCCGGTGCATGAAAATTCATGCACTGGAGGGGGGTCCCTCAGCCCGGCCTGCCCCCACTCACAGTCCGGGAGCCCTCAGGGCAGGAGGCAACCAGGTGATCAGGGGAAGGCGATGCCCCATCACACCTCTGCTGCTGCCACTGCCGGCAGCACAAGCCTCAGCTGGCCCTGGTTACCTGAGCCTCAGGCCGGCCCTGGGCAGCTGAGCAGCCAACAGCCAAGGCTTGTCTGTGCCTCGGGCCAGCCCTCGGTGGCTGAGGGGACTGGGGGACTCCAGAGGCAGGCGGGCCTGGCCTTGCTGCATGCGCCTGCCGCCCCAGCGGGGCTGAAGGCACTGGGCGCAGCCATCTTTGAGGGTGGGGCAGTTAATTAGCATATTCCCTCCTTACTGGCTGTGGGCGCCGCCATCTTTGTTGCAAAGTGATGGTCAATTTGCATATTCTGTCTTTATTAGATAGGATAACTACTTAGTTAAGAGATACAAACAAACACTGATGAGTTAGCTTAATGAGCCCGTTGGCTCCAAACACTTAAACTAAAACACATTTCTTCCCTAAGATTGTCCTGGGAGAAGCCTATCTCTTTGGTTAATTGATTTTACTTTTCTTGTTGTGGGAGAAAATTCCTAACTGTTTTTGAACTAAAGCTGCTGACAACGACTCTCTGCCCTACATGCCCAGTAAATTATGAGATGACCATCTTTCTTTAGTAAAATAGACAGACCCAACTTTCAATGCCTTGCCTAAAGAATTCATTCGCCCAGAACAGAAACTCCAAACACTGTAATTTATGTCTATCAAAATGAGGGATGCATATCTCGGGGCATATACAGAACAGCATGATGGAACACATAAAAACAATGAATAAACACTGAAGATATTCAGGGAAAAACATTTCTAGAGTCAAGAAGAAAACAGTTACAGAACAGAATACAAACTTGTGTTCATTTCTAGGATAAAGCATAAAAATTCACATAAATGCCAAGCTTACTGTAGCTGCCTTTTGCCATGGTACCCAGAGCCCCAAAAGACTCTCTCCAGGCATCTTTGAAGCTAAGTGGAAATGCTGACACATTGTTGCCTAAAGTAAAACCTAGATCTCTCTCAGCTTTCTTCTTCTGTTGTACATACAAATCATGACTCTATTAGATATCTATGGAACATGAAATAAACTAGAAGGACAAACCATAAGAGATTAGCAACAAAATGATGGAAAGAATATATTGTGTACTCAAATTTGCTTTTGATTCTAAAAGTAGTAATAATGTTCCTACTAATTCAAAGCTTAGTCTTGGCAACCTGGGATTAATAAAGATAGGCTTATAGCTATGTCTTAAAAATCTGGTACATGTACACTTTATCATCAAAACTTCCAAGAAAATAAATTTAGTTCACTTAATGATACATAGAATTTTGCACCTGCTGTTCCCTCTGCCTGGATCACTCTTCCCTTCAGTTCTCTGCATTGTTGATTCTTTCTCACCCACCAAATTCACCTCCTCAGAGAAGCCTTTGCTAACTATCCCACATAGAGTAGCCCCTCTTCCGTCCTGCTATAAGTGTGACTATCCTGTTTGTTTCCTTCAAAGACATTACCGCAGTTTGAGTTACTGATAATTATTTCCTCTTTCATATCATTTGTTTGCCTCTTTCTAACAGAATGGGCCAGAACCTTGTCTGTCTTATTTATTGCCACATCCACATCTCTATTTTCACTCAATAAATATTTGTGAATGAAGTCTGCAACGCGGTATTTATAAATTAAAACAAACAAACAAACAGGCCTTTCTCAGAGACTTTTAAAACTCTAAAAAACCAGACTATGGAACTGCTATAATCTGGCTCTCTTTCCTTACAAACCTAAAAAGAAACTGAAGCCCAGCAACTCCCCCCAAATCCTTTTAGGATTACCAGCTTGGGGAGGAGCCATCCCTAGTCTCCATTTCTCTGTCTCTCACTCCAGGGGGCTTTGCAAACCAAGCTGTTGTTTCTCCTAGTTTCACTTTATTAGTCCTACGGGATGTATAAACAGTGTTAAACACATGTGAAAACTGACTGCTCGCTTCTTTGCCCATTAACTGTCTTTTTTTTCCCAACTACAGTGGAGAAATCACTTGCTAAACAGGTTGACCACTATACCACCTGCAGAAGAGAAGGAATCCCAATCCAGTCTCCTTCCACAGCGTGGCCTGTGAGCCTCACCTCTGCTACTGACGTGGCCAGAGCAGCCACCACACACACTGAGAAAGCCGTAATGTGATTTGAAACTAGAAGTACGTAAATGCCACATACACTGACACCTCACACATCCAAACAATTAGTTTAACAAACGCATACTTGAATAGCTATGCCTATTTTCCTCAAAGAGATCAAATTTAAACTCAAGTAACAAACAAAACCAAAAAAATCCTACAGAAGGAGAAGGGTCACATAAGCAAGCATCATAACAGTCCCACGTCTGAAATCCTCTGGACGCTTCCAGAGCAGGGCGTGATTTACTCATCTGGAATCAGACCTATCTGGAAGCTCACGGGTAGCAGGTAAGGAAGCCTTACTAACAAGAATGTCCAACAAGAACACATTTCTCCCTAAAAGACATGGGGGTCTTACTCATCGACTTCTTTCTAACCTCCTGGAATAGCTGAGTATTTTGTGGCGGCCGGGTCAAGGTTCTTCCCTGGGCAGTTGCCTTCCACTGCCCATAGTTCCCAGGCTTGCAGCCGTGGCTCAGAATCACCCCACAGGATCTATGGACCAAATAACCTCGGTCACTGTCGAACCCTCCAACACAAAAGCTGACTTGTCCTCCTGGGCCGGGGCATTTTTATTATTTCAAAGTCAGCTGTTTCTTCGTGTGTATTTGTCCATCTAGCTTATCATTTTCGAATGTAAATGACCAAAGGCCGGGACCCTGCCAGTTTAACACAAACCATAGTGGTCTCTGTTTTCCAACGAACCTGACACGGAGCCTTGCTCCTGGGCATGACAATGCTGAAATAAAATGCATACTTGTGCAGAGGATGGTTTTCTGTGGCCAGACTTACCAATCATAGGAACAAGGCCCCCAGTCACTGGTGCCAAGTAACACTGGCATTTCTGTCTGTCTGCATTCATGCCACGATGCTATTAATTTGGTACTTTTAAAAAAAGAATATGAGATTGGTTTTTAAATGAAGCAAGATGATAGTACTCTAATACAAATCCCATTATGGATAAATTATTAATCCCATTAGTTACAAACTTTAAAACACTTATCCAAGCATCAGACAAATAATATCAGGATTCAATGGATAACACAATTTTTAAAAACTGTGCCAAATTTGTATATAAAACAAACTTAGGAAATAGATAGACAGCTAAATACTTTATCTACACCCAAGAACCAGTGCCCTATTTAGGTCCCAAAGACTTCTGATTAAAAAAAACAACACAAAAACTAAAGCAGCCCTAACTGGTTTGGCTCAGTGGGTTCGATTCTGGTCAAGGGCATGTACCTTGGTTGTGGGCACATACCCAGTAGGGGGTGTGCAGGAGGCAGCTGATCGATGTTTCTCTCTCATCGATGTTTCTAACTCTCAAACCCTCTCCCTTGCTTTCTGTAAAAAGTCAATTAAAAAAAAATTAAAGCAGATGCTGATCATTGCAATCCTATGCAACTCAAGTTTCTAAGAAAATCCATTTGGTGATATATTCCAAATAATCATGGAACTCACACAGTGTGTGTCGTCAACAGCGCATAGCTAGTCAGACCAATGTTTAAGTAGTCAAAATGAAGGCACAGGCTCAGTGCTTTGCAATAAAATCAATGGTACTCCTACTGTTAAGCAAGAAGGCTTTTTTTATTAGATCTTTTCCTTATCCTTTACATAAATTAATAAAAACTTTTGTTCTAAGTAGTATTTAATGACCTAACACTATGAAAAGTTTTCAATTCCCACAGTATCAGCCCATGGTTTCAAATACACTGATTACTATGAAAACAATCTCGTATTTCATTCAAGCTACTGCTGAGAGGAATGCAGACAGGAGCATAAAAGGAGTAATTTGTAATTTAAATAGACACTTAAAATCATACTTTAAAAATTAAAACAATGTTGCATTCTGTAAAAGTATGTTATTTTGTTAAAGCAAAATTCCCTTTAATAGTTGCACTGGCCCTAGCTGGTTTGGCTCAATCCCAGCAGCCTATCAATGATTTTCTCTCATCATTGATGTTTCTATCTCTAGCTCCCCCTTCCCTCCTCTCTGAAATCAATAAAAATATATTTAAAAAATAGTTGCACTAATGGGCTATTCCAAAAAAGCTGAGAATGCCAGGCACATAGTATATGATCTGAAACTTAAAAATAACCTTCACCTAGAATAGGCTCACAATTACTTGGGGCTTTGGTCTGAGCAAGAAGGTAATCACATCACACTATTATACTTTATATAAAGTTAAGTCAAGCCATGTGTGGCTAATGCAACAGCCAGCTGCTGCAGTGTTCATTCTATTATTTCAAGAAAGCACAACCTCCAGCTCCACCAAAAACGGTGAGTGAGCAAACATATATTAACAAAGGTGTGTGTGTTTGGCATTTTTTCAGGTATAAACAAAGAATTTGAGTAATATAAGTCAGCGTCTTCATTTAAGCTACCAATTAATGTACTAGTAAAGGCAAAGGGAAAAACGAAACACTTTTGGGAAACGTGAATCTGGCAGGCTGGTTTTGAAAAAATGTACTTTAACATATCTACCTTTCCCTACCATTTGTATCCTGTAAATCAGCCTGTCAGGATTATGGATCCTGCCTGAGAATTTTATAAACCCCTGCATGACTTCTCCGAAAATAAATTCATCAACATACATTAACTAGAAACTTCCTCCTTCTTACTTTTCTTACATGGCATAATTGGATTAGGTGGTTAACTAAACATATTAAGGAGAACACAAAATGATTCCAAAACTAGTATATGAATGTATTCTTATAAAAATTAGCATGGAAATTAATATGACAAATACACAAATATTTAATTTTACTTAATGGATTTATTTGGACTGTTCACATAACTTTTTAGTCAACATGGAGTCAATAATGTATATATACCTTTATATATGAAAAATTTATATATAAAATAAACATGCTCAATGAGCAAAAGCTAAAAGCATTTCCCTTAAAATCTAGAGCAAGAGAGGGATGTCTGCTTTTACCACGCTTATTCAACATAGTACTGGAAGTTCTAGCCACAGTGATAAGACAAGAAGAAATAAAAGGCATCCAAATTAGAAAGGAGGAAGTAAAACTGTCATTATTTGAACATGACATGATACTGTATATAGAAAACCCTAAAGACCCCACCAAAAACTACTAGATCTAATAAATGAATTCAGCAAAGTTGCAGAATACAAAATCAATACCCAGAAATAGATGGAATTTTTATACTTTAATAATGAACTATCAGAAAGAGAAACTAAGAAAACAACCCCATTTACTCTTGCAACAACAACAAAAAATAAGGTACCTAGGAATAACTTAACTAAGGAGATAAAAGACCTGTTCTCTGAAAACTATTAGACACTGAAGAAAGAAATTAAGGAAGAAACAAGTAAGTGGAAGCATATACCATGTTCATGGATGGATTGGAAGAATTAATATCATTACAATGTTCATGCTACCAAAAGCAATCTATAGATTCAATGCAACTCCTATTAAAATAGCAAGAGCATATTTCACAGATCTAGAAGAAAATATTCCAAAAATGTATATGGAACCAAAAAGACCCAGAATAGTCACAACAATCTTAAGAAGGAAGAACAAAGTAAGAGGGATCACCATAACGGATATCAAACTATACTACAAGGCCACTGTAATCAAAACAGCCTGGTATTTGGCATAAGAACAGGCATATAGACCAATGGAACAAAACAGAGAGCCCAGAAATTGACCCAAGCCATTACACTCAATTACTACTTGACAAATGAGGCAAGGGCATACAATGAAGTAAAGACAGTCTCTTCAATAAATGGTGTTGGGAAAAATGGACAGGTACATGCAAAAAAATGAAACTACACCATCTTACACCATACACAAGAATAAACTAAAAATGCAAAAAGGACTTAAATGTAAGTCACTAAACCATAAAAATCCTAGAAGAAAACGTAAGTAGTAAATTCTCAGATGTTTCTTGCAGCGATATTTTTGCAGATATGTCTCTGAGGGTAAGGGAAACTTAGGAAAAGATAAACAAATGGGACTACATCAAGATAAAAAGCTTCTTCACAGCAAAAGAAGCCATAAAAAATGAAAAGAGAACTCACTGTGTAAGAGAACATATTCACCAATGTATATCTGATAAGGGGTTAATGTCAAAAATATATAAAGAACTTACACAACTCAACACTGGGAAGACAAACAATCCAATTAAAAAATGGGCAATGGACCTGAATAGACAGCTCTTCAAAGAGGGCATACAGATGGCCAATAGACATATGAAAAATTGCTAACGGTCACTAATCATCCAAGAGATGCAAATGAAAACTACAATGGCGTATCACCTGATACCCGTCAGAATGGCTATTATCAATAAATCAACAAATAAGTGCTGGAGAGGATGTGGAGAAAAAGGAACACCAGTGCACTGTTGGTAGGAATGCAGACAGGTGCAGCCACTGTGGAAAAGAGTATGGAGTTTCCTCAAAAAATTTAAAATGGAACTGCTTTTTGACCTAGTGATTCCACTTCTGGGAATACATCCTAAGAAGCCTGAAACACCAATCAGAGAGAATATATGTACCCCTATGTTCATAGCATTATTTACAATAGCCAAGATATGAAAACAACCCAAGTGCCCATCAGCAGATTGAGTGGATAAAAAGCAGTGGTACTACTATATGGAATCTAATTAGCAAAATAAACTGACAGAGAAAGTGGAAGCAGAATTATGGATATATGGAACAGACTGGTAGGTGCCAGAGGGGAGGTGGGTGGAGGTGACTGGAAGTAGAAGGGATTAGCTGAAGGACATATATGCACACCATAGACAAAGACAATAATGTGGTGAAAGCCAAGGGAAGGGGAGGCGAGGTGGG
>NW_005370683.1:1156992-1166864 GCF_000412655.1 Myotis brandtii
TGGTGGGGGGGAGGGGGGGAGTGGGGGACATCAGCAATATTGTCAACATTAAAAATTTTAATAAAAAATGTAATAAGAAAATAATAAAATAGAATAAACATGCACTCAACAAATGCCGGAAGCCAGTTCCAGCATGTCAGCAGGGCTAAATCATCTGGAGGTGGCTGAGGGCATTTCCCCAAACCTGAAAAGGATACATAAATGATTGCTTGCTGCCAGGCAGCTGAGGGCATTTCAATCTACATGTTATTACCTCCTACTGGCCACACACCTGAACAGCTGAAGGCAATTCCCCAATCTGGCAATGGATTCGGTATACAAACCCTGGCCTTT
The DNA here is from genome assembly GCF_000412655.1 of Myotis brandtii. Lineage (NCBI taxonomy): Eukaryota > Metazoa > Chordata > Mammalia > Chiroptera > Vespertilionidae > Myotis > Myotis brandtii. The sequence continues at coordinate 1,157,326 of NW_005370683.1, forward strand.
GATGTGTATATCTACTTGCCTTAAGACAATTTGTGTTAATAAATAGCAAGGGGTCCTGAGACAAGGAGAACTTAGTTCCTTTAGCTAAGTCTTCTCTGACTCCCCAAAATGCCTTTCAAACTTATGTTTTGTCTCTGGACTCTTAATTAATTTACACACAGGGCTTCTCCAGATTCCTGAACCATTCTAGATGCTGGATCAAGAACACCGGCATTAAACAAATACCCATGCACACAAAATAATGAAAACTATGTAAAGCGCATCCAATTTAGAAAGAATCAATTTAGAATAGTCAAAAAACTATTCAAAAATTAAAATAGTAATTATGTAAGGACTAGAGGCCCAATGCATGAAATTCGTGCAAGGGGCTCGGCCCTCGCAGCCCCTCGCAGCCTCTGCCGGCCCTCGCAGCACCGGCTTCATCCGGAAGGTCATCTGGTTGTTCGTTCTGCTGTTCAGTGTAATTAGTATATTAGCTCTTTATTATATACGATAATAGCATTGTGGGGGGGATTTTTCTTCATTCTTTTATAACATTATTATATTTCTTTAAAAAATTAAAATGTATTTTTTGGTTATACACATAAAACCACTACATAATTTAAAGATATTAAATAATACTAAAATATAATTTCAAAATAAAACCATTGTGTAGTTTTAAAATTCATGTAAGTACAAAATCCACATACCGGAACCAACTTCCTTTTCCTCTTCTTCAATGTTGTTTTTGATGCTATCATATTCTTCATCAATGGTCTGATTGCCTCGCATCTGAGACAAAATTCTACGGGCCTTCTGAGTCTGTCCTTTCTGAATAAGCCATCGAGGGCTTTCAGGTAAAAAGAGGAAGCCAAAAAACTGTATGACTGCTGGAATCGCTGCAAGTCCCAACATGTACCTGCAATAAAATACACAGATAATATTGTAAAACTTGGTCTTATTTGCACCACATTGGGAATACTATATAATGCAAAAATAGTGAGAATTATTTTCTTTTTATTATGTCTATGTATAAACAGAAAAAAATAATATTTTTATGCTGTAGTGAGAAACTGAAAAATGACAAAAGTCTGGTTCTTCTCTCACACAAATTACAGTGAAAAAGAACGGGCAAAAGTCACAAGGATTATGTATATGCATTCTGATCCTAACACATCATGCAAAACACCACATTCACCAGCCCTGCCCAATACTAATATATAGAGATTTGTATTCTACAATATAAAATGGGGTTAAGACAAAACTCTCTAATCTGTTTAAAAGATATACTTTTCAATAAAATGCCCAAATTGATTTCTTTAGTTATTTCTGCCCTGTGAATGATTAGTTATGATTTCATTTTGTCATTAAGCATCATGTTGACCCTCATTAACTAAGGAGTAGAAGCCCATGGGGGGGGGGGGGAGAAGATGGAGCTGGAAGCAAATAATCAGTATTAAAATGATAGAAATGCAAAAAAAAAAAAACTAAACCAAAAGAAAACCAAAAAATCCTGCTCATGTTGTTTTAAGTTACATGTCATCTTTTTTAAATGTCTGTTCTTAATGACTGGCAAAATTCTACGTAGGAAATAAAATATCATTTTAGAACCATCAGAGAAATAACAAAAACAATAACATGAGTCCATCGATATCAAAGATCTCTCCAAATTATTCTGACCATCAGACTGATCTCCTAACATCTTTAGGACTCAAGCTTTTTGAACTGAGGGGTTAGGTTAGGTAAACTTCAAGGTCTCTCTCAAATGAAAACGTCAATGAATCTAGGACACCTGGCTGTTTTCTGTTAATCCAAATTCCCGGGGAATGTTCCCTGGTAGATTCATGATGGTAGAACTCAGAAGACCAACTCCAACTACATAACAATCATGCTCACAGGGTATCAATAAACCAGTGAGAAGTCATCTGACTCAATACCCTTTTCAAAGCTATTCTGGCTGTTAAGCTATGTTAAACCCAAAGCATGGCAACCTTGGAGCCTCCAGATATACATATATCTTATGAAAAAGTTCATTACTTTTTAAGCAATTTCATTTTAATTCATACACAGCACAGAAAAAATACAATTGTCACATGGGTGTTAGGAAAAACTCCTACTCCAAACAGTAGCTAAAACTACATACGGAAACAGCAAAATTCACTAAGATTTAGAAAGTAAACAAAACGTTTATGAATGACTGATAAATGAATCACTTGGCCTCCAGTGTTAACAGAAATCTCATTTACAGGGTTTTATACTTTAAGGCATGGGCTATGATAATACTGAATCACTCCTTCCTCTGCTCACCCACGAACACAGTGTCTTAACCTCAATTTATGTCCCTGTGCCTTGTATCGTAATAAATTATTTACCTGTCCCACTTGATTGCATATTTTACTTTGTATTCAGCACGGCACCTAATAAAGTATCTGGAACACAGTAAAAACTTAGAAAATGTTTTACGAAATGATACAAAAGCAGTTTGTAACTCATTTTATATAGTTTATATATCTCAACTTCCTGTATTAACTAAACAGAAAATAACTGCGCTTCACACTCACAAAGCAATCTCTTCTGGACCATGTAGCTCTGCAAAATTACTTGCACAGTAATCCCTTCCATGGAAACCGTTTGTTATTCTAGAGATGGTGAGACCTTCCCTTCTGAAGATGACTCATCTAAAGGCTTCCTAAGAATCTTCAGATGAGAGCAGGAGAGATCAGCTCAAACAAATGCATATTTATGGCCTCTTCCCCTTAAAATGTTAACCTGTATAACCAAATCTGCTTAAACATAGCTTTTATTGCTGTAAATCAGTGATTTTCAAACGGTGTGCCTTGAGAATTTTTGAAACATGCAATTACCTGACTATTTAGTCAGGGGCACTGATTTCTTTTCCCTAATATTGTCAAATTTAAAAAATGACAACAGCCAACACAACAATAGCCATCCTGTGTGAATGAATCAATTTATACTTTTTTTTTCTTCAGATCAGCAAAACGTATACTTTTTGGTGTGCTGCAGAAGTGTAGTAATTAGTTTATGTGTGCCATGAGATGAGAAAGGTTGAAAATCACTGCGATACAGGAATGAAATTTCTATTTGGTTGTAATCCCTTAAAGAAAAGCTTATACAAAATTGTATTGCCAATTATTTAAAAGAAAAGCAATAAAAAGGTAAACACCAAATATACTGGATTATGAAATAAATTTTAAAGGTCCTAAAAATGAAAGCCTGTATGTTTTGTTTCTCTGCCCCTTTTATAATCTGTTCTCCAAACTCCCTTCAGTGATAAATTAAGATCAAAGGAGCCCTTGAAATGAATATAGAAATGAAATCATTTTCAGACCCAAAGATGCCCACACAGCACTTTTACTACTCACTATTAGCTAGCCTATGTTGTTGTTTTTTTAATCCTCACCCTAGGATTTGTTTCTATTGCTTTTTAGAGAGGGAGGGAAGGAGAGAGAGAAATATCAATCACTTGCCTCCAGGAATTGAACCTGCAACCTAGGTATGTGCCCTGACCAAAATCTTTCAGTGTATAGAATGACATTCCAACCAACTGATCCACCCAGCCAGGGCTAGCCTATGTTGTGTTTTGTTTTTGTTTTTTTAATTGTAGACAGTATTATAGATGTCTTCCATCTGCCCTACCCCACTTTGCCTACCTTCAACCTGTCCCTGCCCCCACCTCTCCTAGACCTATATACCACATTACTTACTGTGTATGTCCATGGACTATGCATATATGCATAGCCTACGTTTCTTAAGCAAGCTACAGAAGACAGAATAGTTTAGCTCTCCTGCATTTGAAATCTGTTAAGTGTCAAGAGTCTAGGTCTGAAATTTACAATTCAATTTGCTAATGCTAGGATGGGGAAAAGGAACTTGCATCTTGCTGCCAATCTTTAAGGATATTAAAGCCTGACTCCAGAGACTACTCAAGATAAAACATGTCTTATGCATTTACATTCTAATGTTTCTAAAGAAACTTATTTTTACTATATTTTATTACCTATCATGGTAAAGATATTATGATAGGGCACCTGACGTATCATCTCAAACACAATTAACATGCTCCTAAAGATATTTTGATAGGAAAACATGTCCATTGCTTTGTAAAGACCACACAGGATGGGTGGGGGGAGGGGGGTGGCTGTGGTTTGTGATTGAGAGCAGAGGAACACACCTGGGTCCTACTTCAGCTCTGGGCATTCTAACCACAAACCCTGGTCAAGTTATGTAACATTGCAATGCACAGGTGATAGTGTCTATTTCATAGGACATCTGGGTAATTAGGTGATATCACTCAGTTGGTACCTAAAATGGAGAAGATGCTCAGCAAAAAATGTTTTCATCTTCCTGACTCAATTCAATGCAACTTGCCTATCTCGCCTCTATCATTCACTCAAACTTTCGGTAGGTAGAACTAACCAATTTCTTTCTTGAGGAAAACCCATTCCTCTGATGATGTGCAGATTGCAGATAAATAAAAGTTTGCTATGCTGTAGCACTGATGAGAATTTTATCATGCAACTAAAAGAACAGGAACTCTATAGACTTAGTGAAGGCAGTATAAGGGACTCACCATCAGTCCCTTAAATCTGAGGAAATCAGGACCAGATGAATGACAGTGCGTATACTTATAGGACAAGGAGTATACTGATAAACCAGGGCAGTCACTCCCCAAACAAACAAGTAGTGCCCTACTGACATGGGAAATCTCATTATTATTAAAGTAAACAGTTCTAAACCCTGGCTTCACATTAGAATCACCCAGGGGGCTTTTAAAACACACTAATATCCAGGCTCCACCCAACGAGGAATTCTGATTAATTGGTCTGAGCCCCAGTCCCACAGTCCTCTAGTTTATTCAAAGCTCTCCAGGCGGGATGGTGCTAATGTGCACTCAAGGCTGAGACCTGAGTGATTAAAACACCCATGGGATGAAAGTGAACAATAAGCACCCAAAGTCCACACCGTAGGCAAAATCGATTTGACTCCTGGAGACAAGAGAGTACTCCAAGCTGACAGGAAGGGGAAGCAGGCTGGCTCTAGCAAAAATACCACTAAGACTAGCAATGGAACTGAAACTTGGTTCTGAGTACAATGAGGGTATTTAGCAATCTTCTCTAACACCCAATACAGTCATAATAAACTGAAAAAAAATCAAATAACAAACCTGTGTCTGTACTTCCAATAGCTTTAATCCCACCCTCTGTCTTCTAGCTAACACCTGCTTATAGCTGTTATTGATTTGTAAATCATGTCCATGCTTGCCCATCCTGAATAGCTCAAATAAATTAGAAGAACAGTACAAATATTAAGATGCTATGCTTTATTCATTAAAACTCTACGGTTTCAAACTGGCATCCTCTCACTTGTAACTATAAAATAAATAAACTCTAAACCTTTTTTTCCCCAGAAACAATTCACTGGGGGGGGGAAAAAAAGGGGGTCTGCAACTAGAATCAGTTACCTAACGAATATTTACTTTGTTTGTTTGGAAAGCTAAAGCTAAATCTTCTGTGTTCTTTCTGGGCTGTATACCCAGCTAACAATTTCTGAATGTAGGTTAAGTGCCACACTCTAAGCCAATTATTGGGCATCATAAATAAACTTAATCGAAGATAGTGTCATGCTTTGTCAATCCAAAAACATCCCCCAAGTTGGAACTCTCCAATGATATTTATCATTATGTCCTACTCACGACAGTGAAACATTTTCCCCTTAAAAAGGCATAATCCAACCCCTTCATCAAAACACATCCAAGAACATTGTTCCTTCGGCCCTATAACTAGAGCTACCTGACTTGGTTGTTCAAAGTTCCTATGGATTTTGAGTTTTCTTCATATGCTTCTCTTATACTTAAGAAATAATCACATGAGTGATGAGTTTACTAAAAGATTACTGAAGAAATAATCACATGAGTGATGAGTTTACTAAAAGATATCTATTCTTGAATTTAGAAAAGATATGGTTATCATTATATATCAATGACAAGATATCTACATGATGGGCCCCAAACATAAATTATGATTTATGTAAATATGTTTCTACTTAATGCAAAAGCTTTAGATGCAAAATTGAATTTAGCCCCCTACTAGAGTTACAACAACTCATTTGATAACGTATTTTTCTATTTCGGTTCATGATTCAGAACTCCATTTTAACAGATAAGAAATTAAAATAGGAAAACACTGCCAAATTGAGGCCCCCCCGCTGGCAAGCTAATTTTCTCTGCCATCAAGGCCCATGTAGAACATCAACGCTGATGACTGATGCACCTGATAATCTGATGGCAGCTAGAGAGTAAACATGAGATCACAGCTGGAGATTCTTAAGAAAAAAAATCAATATGTCACAGTTGAAATCCTCAAGTAAGCAGGTGATATATGATCAGCAAATGAGCAATTTTGTGTTACCCAGTGAGTATTGCTGTGTAAACTGTAAAAGCATTCATCGCCAAATATATAAAGGTAAGAAAATAGTAATGATCTATGTAGCTAGAAAAAAAACCCCTTAAGTAATGTGATATCAATATATAAAGTAGATGGTGTGGCCAAGGTTACTTAGAGTTTTGTGATTATAGTAGAAATAACAGGTATAGTTGCTTTGACAGAATAAGAGGTGATACTACTGAAACAAACTGAATGCATTTTACACAGATATTAGGCAGATAGTTTTAAATAACATGACAAAATGCATTTGACCTGAACAAAATTCACAATACTAGTGGTGAAAATAATGCTCACACAATCATACCTACACATGTATCCTCTTTTTTTAAACTTCAAGAATCCTCCATATGCAAAGCTCTGGGCTAGGGATTATGGAGATATAGTAATGATTAGCAGATATCCCTTGCATCAAAGAGCCTATACGCCAGTAATTATAAAAAAAAAACAGAATTGTTTAATTGCTATGACTGAGGTTTAGGCATAAGTGTAGGAATAAGGGAAGAAGTTATTTCAACAGAGGCTATTAGAAAAAATATCATGATAGAAACAATATATAAATCATTCATGCAAGGCAGAGAAGGAATATACTGGAAGGAACTAACATAAAATTATTTTTTTAGGTAAAATTTGCATACAATAAAATGAAGAGATCCAAGGTTCCAATTCTATGAGTTGAGAAACATATACACCCTTGTAACTACCACCCCAATCACAAAAGAGAACATTTCCATACATCAGAGAGCTCCCTTATAACCTGCTTTCCAGTCAATCCCCACTGCCACTGAGAAGCAATGAGCAAATTTCTGCCCACACAGCTCCTTTTGCATGTGGATGAACTCCATATGGAACCATGGACATTCTACTCTTTTGTTTCTATATTCTTTCAATCATAACACTTTATTTTTTTTCCTTTTCTTCATTTCTTTGTTTTTAAATTTCTTTCCTGATTAAGTTATTACATATGTGTCCTTATCCCCACATTATCAATCATAATACTTTAAAGATGTTATCCATGTTGTTGTTCCTTCTATTTCACTGATTTATCTATCTGACCAGACTGTCTTAATTAAGCTAGCTTTACAGTAAGTCTTGTAATCGGACACTCCATCTTTGGTCTTCAAGATGGTTTAGTCAATTCTAGGTCTTTTGCTTTTGCGTAAAAATTTTAGAATCAACTTGTCACCTGGAGGAATGTAAGTGGTGACAGTGCACATCTCCGCCTTGCAACTGATCATAAAGGAAAGAACTCAGGCTTTCACCCTGAGTATAGAGTTGGCTGCAGGATTTTTTTTTTTGTACATGTCCTTGTTGAATTAAGAAAGTCCTCTCCTACTTTGCTGGAAGGTTTTACCATAAATCAGTATTAGTCTGTGAAATGTTTTCTCTGCATATATTCAGATGATTATATTGGTTTATCTCCTTTGAATAATTTCAACATGGTGACTTGCATGAATTAATTTCTTATGCTAAACCAACCTTTCAAAAAAGAAACTGACCTGGTTATGATTTATTATCCTTTTATCTTGCTGGGATCAATTTTACTGATATTTTGTTAAGGGTACTTTTAGACACTGCCTAGAATTTTCTTTTCTTGTAAGAACTTAGGTCATAATATTAGAGTTATATTGGCCTCACCAACCGAGTTGGGAAATATTCCTTCCACCTCCATTTTCTTAAAGCTTTTGCTTAAACTTAGAGTTATTTCTTCCATAAATGTCTTATAGAATTCACTAATGAAAGTATCTCAGCCTGAAGTTTGTTTTGCAGGTAGGTTACTACTAATAATGATTCAATTTGTTTAATAAATACAGGGACATACAGATATTCAATTTTGTGTTTTGTCATTTTTTGATAAGTTCTGATCTTTACCCCAATATGCCCATTCCAACTTGTTGCAATTTATGGGCACGACGTTGTTCAAAGTGTTCCCTCATTGTCTTTATAAGTCCATAGAAATGATGTACTCTGTTTTACTCCTAATATTGATCATTTAGACTTTATCATTTTTCTTAATCATTTTAATCAGTCATAATTAGTTTATCAATTTTACTAATTTTTTTAGTTACAGGTACATTAGACTACTTGGTATTAATTAGATGTATATAAGATGACTCAATGTTGTACCATAAGGCCACTGAGCCTCTCTTTATTTCTTCCCCACCTTATTATTTTCTCTTTCAGATTACGTGATGTCTATAGGTCTGTCTTCGAGTTTCCAGAACCTGGTTTCTGTCATCTTTAATTTGCTGAATAAACCCATCCAGTGAATTTTTTAAATCTTAAATTCTAATTCCAAATGTTATACTTTCAGTTGAGAATTTTCATTTGGTTCTTTATCTACACTAATAAAAGAGAAACATGGTAATTGGCGTACGAGCTACCCTTCCCATTGGCTAATCAGCATATCCTTATGCAAATTAACTGTCAGCCAAGATGGCGGCCAGCAGCCAGGCAGCTGGAAGCGAACATGAGGTTTGCTTGCTGCAGTGACTGCGGACTCCAACCCCCGCCTGACTTGACGGCCTCTGAGCTACAACTCTAAGAAACTATGTACTATGTTGCAAATGTAGTAGCTAAACAAAACCCCAGAAATCAGCTTTCAGCCAGCCGGGATCTCAGAGCTAGAGTTATACATTGTTTCGATTATAGCAGCGGAAGCCTCAGAGCTAGAGCCAGAGCTAAAGCTGGCCCAGAATAAAAAAAAGAAAACAAGGAGCGGTTGGGAGCTTCAGTCAATTGCCAGCCTGAAAGCAGCCCTCAGCCCCTCACCCAGACTGGCCAGGCACCCCAGTGGGGACCCCCACCCTGATCCAGGACACCCTTCAGGGCAAACCAGCCGGCCCCCAGGCCTCTATCCTATATAGTAAAAGGGTAATATGCCTCCCAGCACTGGGATCAGCGGAGCCGCGAGGCCTCCTGGCACTGGATCAGCGTGACAGGGGGCAGCGCCCAAACCCCCTGATCGCCCTGCAGCTCTGTGTGTGACAGGGGGCGGGGCCACAACCTCCCTATCCGCCCTACTCTGATCGTGACAGGGGAAGGCACCCCAACCCCCTGATCTGCCCTGCTCTGTGCCTGATAGGGGGAGCTCCCCAA
>NW_005370683.1:1167329-1178279 GCF_000412655.1 Myotis brandtii
AGGGGTCCCAGACTGCGAGAGGGCACAGGCCGGGCTGGGGGCCCCCCCCCCGCCCCCCGAGTGCACAAATTTTTGTGCACCGGGCCTCTAGTCTATATATAATAGAGAAATATGCTAATTAACCAGGACGCCATAACGGGTCAACCAGACAGGAGGAGGTTGCGTGCGCAGGGCGGCAGGGGCCTTCGCGCACACCTGCGCTGGGGGAGGGCCTGATCAGCAGTGGCCGAGGCTGCTTCAAGGGTCAGAGAGGGAGGCAGGGCCAGACCGGCAGCAGCCATGGCTGCTGTGGGGCCCATAGAGTGAGGCAGAGCTGGACCAGCTGCGGCCGCGGCTGCTGCAGGGCCTGGGGAGCAAGGCAGGGCTGGACCAGCAGTGGCCACAGCTGCTGTGGGGCCTAGGGAGGGAGGCAGGGCTGGATCGGATGGTGGGCGGCAATTTCGAATCGCACGCTGAGCTCCTAGTATATATATAGTTTGCATTTCTCTGAGATTCCCTATCTGGTTACTCTATGTGACTACCATTTACCTTAAGTCCTGAACACATTTAAAGGGGGTGTTTTCAAGTCTTTTTATAATTCCAATATCTGTATCACCTTAAGGTCTATCTGACAATTTTTATTTTACTTACGAGTCACATTTTCTGTGTATTCACATTGCCTAATAATTTTGTGTGTATGTGTGTGCATGTTCTGTGTATTGAGAATGATAAAATGTAGATATTCTAGATTGTTTTCTCTTTTTCTGAAGAACGTTGACACTATCCTATCTGTCACCTTAAATTTGTAAAGGTTTGGTTGTAGACTTGGTTAGTGTGACTCTCAGTTTTGACCTTAGGAAAAATCCTTGGTCATGCAACAAAGTCTACTCCTCAGGCATGGTCCTTCTGGGGTCTTCCTGGAGAGCTCAAGCTGCTGGCTCCTCTAACCTGGTTTCAAATTCCAAAAATGTCACTCTTCCTATGGGCAGGATATAACATCTCTCAGCTTTAACCATCTTCTGTTACTTTCTGCAGGCATCATGGAATCTCTCCTATATTCATATAGTTCAGGAATCAGAAAAACATTTGTGGTGAATTAATATTCAGATTTGGAGGCTTCCTTCTCTATGGATCATTCTTTTTCTGGATTTCCCCCCCCCCCCTCAAATTCCAGCTGCTCTGGGCACCACAAACTCTAGCCACTGACACCACAAATCAATAAAACTGTAGTCTATTGGGCTGAGGGCTGCCCTCAGGGATAAAGCCATAAATGTAGTTCTCACCAGGAACCACTCACTTCAAGGATCAAATCCCCCTCAGTTCTATCTATCCTTGGAGCTGGGCTTCTCCAGTGTCTTAACTAGTGTCTTATATTCTGTCCGTATAATGGTTATCTTCAAGGTAGGGTACTCTTATGACAAACCATTCTTATCAGTAAACCATATTTACTTTTTACCTGAAAATCCAGATAACTGAATGTGAGAGCAATTCTCATTGCCAGATTTAGATGCAAGATAGAGAGTCAACCTAAAACTCTCTGGAGATAAAAGCAAACAAGACCTAGCAGCATTTAAGAATCTGTAGAGCCATTAACTCATTTGATCCTAACAATAACACTGTACAATTGCTGAAGCATTAGCTACATGAGGATATTCGAGCTTAAATTAATGCGCTATGAAAGCAAATCTTAAATCTATTTCTCCCACAACACTATGATACTTTTATAATAAACAGTTGTACGTTTTAATTCTGTTAATAATAAAATTATAAATATTTTTGGAATTAAGGTATATACTTGTAATCAGGCTGTTAATCAAATCTATCTTTCTTAAAATGGCCACGGCATGAGTTAAATTTTTAAGACAAAGACTGCCTCATATTCCTTATTTTGTATAGAGTCACACACCACTAATCTATTAGCACTAAATCATAAGAACACTTTCCACAGCATAAATTTGTTTAGAAATATCACCCTCTTTTACTAGTAAACATCATTCTAAAAAGCATCTTATTGACAAGATCTTTTAAATTGTATCATATTCTTGGGGAGGACGGCTCATTAAATTTTTTTTCATCCCAAAGTAATATTGGTTATTTTAAAAATTATTTTCAGAGACTTTCAATATACAAACTCTAACTCAATGTATTGTTAAAGAGAGTACAATGAATATGAAGTTCTATTCACACCCCCTGAAGACTAGCCTTTCCACAGCGCGCTCCAACATCACAGCCCCTCTACCAGCTGCTCCAAACTTCTATTGCCCAAATATGACTGGCTCTTCACACTACAGGGCTTTTGAAAATTATATTACACCTAGAAAGTCCCTCTTCCTCTCTGTGCTTGAATCTCTTTTATTCATCAAAGATTCAGCTCAAATGTCTTTGCATTGTAAAGCTAAGTTATTCACTCCAGGGGAGCTCACATCATTTAACACGATGGATTGTTTAATTAACAAGCTGATGAAAGTCTCTCCTTCAGGCTGTGAGGTACATGAGGACAGTGATATTTCTTATTGATCTTTCATCTCTAGTACCTAGCACAACAGTAGTATACAGTAGATGCCTGAAAAAAATTTTTTGAATGACTGAATGACATTCACACTAACACCTATTTCCAATAGTACCACCACTATGTCACACCTATATTCTGGTGGCAGCCTCATAAATAAGTTCCTAGTATCCATCCAAGAGCCAAGAGTTCCAATAAATTCTGAGCATCACTGTCATATTAATCTTTGGCTCATATTACTGCATGCCCTGAACAAAAAAAAATAATAGCTTCTCTTCGCCCTTAGGTCAAATTCACCACCTCTAGACGCTGGCCCTAATGTATCATGTACATAACCACCTCACCTTCAGGTCTCCTTTGCCTGCTCTCACTTAGCCTACACTCTGCCCCCATTTTTACTTCTGTCTACATGAATCCCACCAATTCTTCTAAGCTCAGCACAAGTCTCATGTTGTCCATGGATTAGCTGGAAGATACTCTCAAATATCTCTCATATAGATGTTGCTAGCACTAATACTTGTGCTTCTCATTCAACACTCATCTCAAATTTTACTTCTTTAGCAAAAAAAAAAAGAAAAGTATTGCATAAATGATGACAATATCTAGCACACTCAGACACTTAACAAATGGTTGTACATAGGCTAGTGAGGTGGAATAAGAGAACTCAATTTTTTTAAAAAATTAAATGAGGGGAAAAAAAGAGTAAAAAATTAACATGAAAGGAAAGAAACTAGCCCCTCTATAGATATAGCATTCTTATTCATATAAACCACATTATGGTTTATGTAATTATAAATATAGAATACTTATTTGAAAACCAGCTCTGTGCACTAGAAAAGGACAAAAAGTCTTCTGGGACCCAGAAAGGTATGTTATTTTGAAAAACAGAAATGTTCCTGGACTCAGAAACTAATTTTCCTTCTCTTATTTTTATGCTCAGTCAGAAACACTTATGATTAATAATTTAGTTTTTCAGCTATCTATAAAGTATACATATTCCTCAGCATAAATTAGTGAATTGGCATTTTGGTTTATAATCAATGTCTTTTTACTTTGGTTAAAAGTCCCTTCCCCAAAGCCCAATCAATTCAGCTCAGTTCCATAAACACTTATTGAGTATTTGCTATGTTCCAAGGCCTTTCCTAAATTTAAAAATGAGTACACGGTCGATGACATTCAGGAGCTCCAAAGCAAATTAGAGGAGATAGACAATAACTAGTTCAAAATAAATTGTAAGTATAAAATAAAAACTATATACAAAGTCTTATGAAAGAACAAAGGAACAAAGATAGCTTCACATGACATATAATCAGAGATTTAAAGAAGGAAAAGCAGTTGGACCACTAAACCAGGATAGGTAGGAAGACCTTATAGGTAAAGTGAATAGAAGAAAGAAAAAACACGCAGAAACATGAGAAAGCATGGTGCGATTGGTATATACAGTAAATAGGCATGGCTGTCACATAAAGAAGGGAGGGAGGCAAAGATGAGTTACAAAAAACTAGAAAAGGAGGTATGCATTGGATAATGGATTACACTACAAGCCATTATAAAGAGGTTAATTGTTTTTTTCCTGTAGGAAATGGGGAGGATGTGAAGCATTTAGCAGTGGCAAGCCCAGCTAAATGTTTTAGACTACTGTGGTGGATGTTAAATTCACTTTAACATATATTTGAGGGGCTGTTACATGCAAGGTTTTACCTCAGCAATTAAAAAAAGAGAGAGAACCTTTCTTGCTTGAGGTGTAGTGAGTACATTTCACTATGTTCAATAAGCAAGATTAAAAATATTAGCACATAGCTAGGCTGGTGTGGCTCAGTGGTTGAGCATTAACTCATGAACCAGAAGGTCACCAGTTCAATTTCCAGGCTCAATCCCCAGTTGCAGGCTTGAGGGAGGCAGCCCATCCATGTTTCTCATCAATTTTTCTATTTCTCTCTCCCTTCCCTTCCTCTCTAAAATCAACAGATATATATATCTATGCACAGAAAAAGGCAACCAGTGATAAAACTTTATATCATTACTAGAGGCCCGGTGCACAAAATTTGTGCACAGGGTGGGGGCTGTCCTTCAGCCCAGCCTGCACCCTCTCCAATCTGGGACCCCTCGAGGGATGTCCGACTGCCCTCTCACAATACAGGACTGCTGGCTCCCAACTGCTCACCTGCCTGCCAGACTGATCCCCCCCTAACCACTCCCTTGCCAGCCTGATCGACGCGTAACTGCTCCCCTGCCGGCCCGATTGTCCCCAACTGCCCTCCCCTGCCAACCTGGTCACCTCTAACTGCCCTCCCCTGCAGGCCTGGTCCCCCCAACTGCCCTCCCCTGCAGACCTGGGTCCCCCCAACTGCCCTTCCCTGCAGGCCTGGTTCCTCCCAACTACTCTCCCCTGCTGGCATGATAGCCCACAACTGCCCTCCCCTGCCAGCCATTGTGTGTCCACACGGGGGCGGCCATCTTGTGTGTTGGAGTGATGGTCAATTTGCATATTACCTCTATTATATAGGATTATTAACTACTGAATTACTTCTGCCATCTTTATAAACACTATCATATCTAGTATTTAGTAGGATATGGAAAAACTAGAATTTTCATACACTACTAAGTGGAAATATGTAACCCTTTCTAGGAGAGTCTGGCATTTCCTCAAAAGGCTAAGCTTAGTTACTATATGACCTAGCAATTCCACTCCTAGATTACAGCCAAGAGAACTGAAAACATAGGTCTACAAATGTTCACAGGATTATTTATAATGGCCAAAAAGTGGAAACAACTCAAATGTCTATCAACTGATGAAAGAATAAACAAAATGTGGTACATCTACATTATTTGCCAATAAAAAGAAATGAAATACTAACACATGCTACAACATGGGTGAACCTTGAAAAAATGCTAAGTGAAAGAAGACAGTCACAAAGGACCACATATATTGATAGATGAAATATTCAGAATAAGAAATCTATGGTGACAAAAAGTAGATTAATGGTTGCCCAGAGCTGGGAAGAGCTGGGAGACAAAGGGGGGAAAACTATCTTTTTTGGGTAATGAAAATGCTCTAAATTTGAAAATGGTGATGGCTACACAGCTCTGAGAATACACTAAAAGGCATTGAATTGCATACTTTAAATGGGTGAATTGAATGGCATCTGAATTATATCTCAATAATATTATTTTTAAAAATCTAATCTTTAATGATATCTTCAAAAAATGTATTCCCCTTTCCTCATGAAACCAGATGACATTCTTCCCAGCATATAATGTATTATAACACTGGAGTGCTAAAACATGCCAACTTTTTCAATCGTCTACAGGCAATTCATTTTTTTCTGAGAAAACTAATCTTCCAGTTAGGCAGAAAACAATTTATTTTTATGACATCCAAACAATAAGAAAACAGAAGCTTTGACCCATCTGGCACAAAAGGTGAGTTAGTCTTTCAACAGCATCAAAATCTAAGAAGCTGATTAATCAGTTTGATCTTCTTTGTGTCTTAATCTGAACGCTACTGTAAAAATTGTAATAATTATTTTTAGATATAATTGCTGAAAATTCTCAAATTGATGCTAAGGTACCACTTCAATTTTTATTTGCTTGTAACCACACTCCTATTAGCCCAGGAGTCAAATAAGGTAAAGATACTGCTAAGCATGCTAAATAGTAAAAGAGAATAACACAGAAAATTCACCTGTATAATAAGGAAACATGTTTGCACATATGCATAAGTTAATGTGTATTCGTGCAAACAATTAAGTGGGTACAAGTGACCTGGTATGTTAATGCATTAGTCTGAATACAAGCCGAAGTTAGGTGTCCCATCCTCTTAATTTATTGTTTCACCGTGGGTCTCCAGTATTGTGGGAAAAATTCACACAGGTATACTATTTGGCTTTACTACAAACAATATGGCTCCAACTTCAGCTGGGATCCCACGGTCAATTGAAAAAATCATTTCTGTCTCTAGGCTCTTCCTTCTTATACTTTCTACAGTATCTATAAGTAGTAACTTTTTTTTCTCTAGATCTCTAGATCTCTACACCTATCAACTCCAAGACCCATCTTTACCAATAAAAAAACAAAACACATAGGCCATAGTATGTCTTTTCCTTCAACCTCCCTTACAACTTACCTATAGTAGCACTCACCTTTTTTCACTCATCAGAATAGTAAATAATAATGTGATTCATTATTTGGTGAGTATTTGCCATGTGCTAAGCACTGGGCTGAGTACTGTATATATAACTAGAAACCCGGTGCAAAGATTTGTGCACCGTTGGGGTCCCTTGGCCTGGCCTGCGCCCTCTCGCAATTCGGGACCCCTCAGGGGATGTAAGAGAGCCAGTTTCAGCCTGATCCCTGCAGGCCAGGCCGAGGGACCACACCAGTGCACAATTGGGGCTGGGGAGGGACTACGGGAGGGCTCCAGAGTGTGTCTGGCCTGTCTCGCCCAATCCTGATAGGCCGGACCCCAGCAGCAAGCTAACTCACCAGTCAGAGCATCTGCCCCCTGGTGGTCAGTGTGCATCATTGCAACTGGTCAAACGGCTGAACAAATGGTCGGACACTTTGCATATTAGGCTTTCATTATATAGGATAATTAATTTAGATCCCAGGACAATCTTATAAGACCAGTATTTTTGGTCCCATTTTTTATACTGACAAAGTGAAGATCAGGGGAGCTAAGTAATTTGTCTAAGGTTCGTAGGCAATGAGTGGAAGAAAACAGACAGGAATCCAGGTCTGGCTATAACCATGTCACCCTGCCCCTGAAAAGTGTTCTAACTAATGATGCCTGTCCCAAGACCTCCACTTCCACCCAGACACACCACGTTCATAGGTTAGCTTCACTACTGTAAAATCTTTCTCTTTCCTAGCCAGTACTGAGGAAACAAATATCTAGATTGCTATACTTAGCTCAAAAACATGGGTTATACTCATTGGATTTGCATTTAAAAATAGACTTTTCATAATAGTATATATGTATCTCTATATTAGTTACATTAATAAATTTTAAACCAAATGTAAATAGACGGTTCAGATCTTAAAGACATGTGGGAATGAAAAACTAAATGACTTCAAC
This sequence comes from Myotis brandtii, assembly GCF_000412655.1. Classification (NCBI taxonomy): domain Eukaryota; kingdom Metazoa; phylum Chordata; class Mammalia; order Chiroptera; family Vespertilionidae; genus Myotis; species Myotis brandtii. Next base: position 1,174,895 of record NW_005370683.1, read on the forward strand.
TGAGCTTCCAAGAAAAACTCAAAATATTAGGTTATGCTCATAAGTTATCATCTCCCTCTTCCTGTTCATCTACAGAGTGTGTGTGTGAGGGGGGCGGAGATGAAATTTCCTGCTTCTTAACTTTGGGAGAGAAAGGTAGAAAGCAGTTTAGCAACAGCGGCAGGCAGAGCTAATGTTTCTTAAGAACTGTGTCTTCTCTTTAATGGTCCTGACAAATATAGGTCCTAATTGGCTTCAATGAGTTTTCTCAGGTGACTTTTAATAAAACTTCAGGCTAAGTTTTTAATGGCTCATCCTAAGCCATATGATTTATTGTGCTGCTTACATACAGGTTTAATTCCCTACATCCACAATGAATTTAATTCTTTTTCTTAAACTGTTAAGAATGAACTTCAAGCCCTGGCTGGGTAGCACAGTTGGTGAGAGCGTCGTCCCAATAAAAGGTTGCAGGTTCCTTCCCTGGCCAGGGCACATACAAGAAGCAACCAATGAATGCATAAATAGGTGGAATGACAAACTGATGTCTCTCTCTCTCTCTCTCTCTCTCTCTCTCTCTCTCCTCAGCCTTCCTCTTTCTCTCTAAAATCAACAAATAAATATTTTCTAAAAAAGAATTAATTTCAATATTGTAATCACCATGCAAATAAATACTAGAGTATGACTTGTTCAGTATTTTATTCCCTGGATCTATACAGATTAGATGCTCAATAAATAGAGAATTTTGTGCAGCCTATTATACCTTTTAATAAAATCTCCCTGGAACACTTACATGAATTTGTTGCTTTGAATACTATGATATAAAACTTTAGAGCCTATACTATCTTTAAGCTTAAAATTAGTTTGTTTTTATAATATTCAATTTGAATGTATTTTAAAGCAGTTTTAAAAACATTTTTCTCATCTCTTTTGATTCAAAATCAACCAAATAGTGAAAAAATAATAATTCGTGTCTTTTAAATGTATATATATCAACATCTTTTACATAGTATAGCTAAATCTATAGCTTTAAAGACTGGGTTTTCTTTCACTCAGATCAGAATGTGTAGCCTCCTAAATCCAAAAGATGTTAGCTTTATCTGCAGTTCATAAACAGCTTGTTAATCACTGATACAACTTATACATTCAAGAACTCCATGCATATTTATTGCTGCATTCATTTTTAAACAAATATTGCAAAAGATTACACACAGTGTGAGAAATGTCACCTAAATGCTAAAAAACCTCTGTAAATATCAATTCTCAATGGTAGGTTCCTTGTCTGTCATTAAAATAAGTATCAACTTCTTGTCCACTTTCAATTTTGCTGAGTGCCACCCTCTTAGAAATTCGCTATAATGATTCAAAATACTCCGTTATCTTTTTCCTCTCATTTCTCAATGTCCTCCCATCCCCTAATATCATGATTTATTTGAAAATTAACTGTAACAACTGTTTACAGACCTCCATCCATCCTTCTGGAGATAACTGAAGGCTCCATCAACAACACTTGCAAAGAACTGGCCTCCTGTGATGAAGAGGGTATTAATGGTGACTAATCGACCTCTTAAGTTGGGTGGTGAGACCTCAGCAATGTACACTGGCACCGTCATAGAAGCAATGCCTGTAAGGAACAATGAAAAGTAAACATAAGACACTTTCTCAAGATTTCTTCTGTTGTTATAAATATTTATGCCAGATTAGGACACACATCAAGCTTGGTGCTCTACTTTTAACAAGGTCCACCACATATTTAAAGATTCTCTTTGTAACTGGTGACTACTGCAGATAAGTAAAGATGTATGCAAGATACCAGTCTCTGAGTATCATTTTTCATATTATCTGAAGTGCCTCTAGAGATCTCAGATAACTTTAGAATGCATCGAAGTATGTTTTATAATTTTTTAAGGTCCAAAAATGGGAAAATGCTCCCTGGATTGAATCTAATTATTGAAATATTTTAGCCTTATATGGAAAATGTAATTAGACAATGGTGAGAATAAAAAATTATTAATGAGGAGGAGAACCAAGGTGGCGGCATAGGTAAACACCTATACTTGCTGACTCTCACAACCACATCAAAATTAAAACTAAAAGGCAGAACAACGACCACCCAGAACCTCGGGAAAGCTGGCTGAATGGAAGTTCCACAACTAGAGTGGTGAAGAAAGCACATTGAGACTGGTAAGAGGTGTGGAGGCATGGAATGTGCTGTCACCTGGATGTACTGCTCTTTTAATCGGGAGGGAGATACAAGCTCCCCCTTGTTCTAAACTCGTTCCAGGCGAGACTCTGGGGGACCCAGACACATACGGGGAGAAACTGGACTCTCCAGCATCGGGACAGGAATGCGAGGGCGGCTTCTCTCAGAGGTGCTCGCAGTGATTATTGTTCCTGCATGGGGGGCACGGGACATGGAAACCCGGGGACCTCTCTGGTGTAGGGCTGACTGGCAGCCACTGCTGTTTGCTCCGCCCTGGTGATTCCCAGAGACTCCGCCCTACCCAATTTGCAAGCCCACCCAAGCTGTGTGCATTGGCTTTTTCATATGAATGGCCTGTCCTTCCTCTGATTAAAACCTGTCAAACTGCAGCTGGGTCAGAGAGCCCCAGAGCTTCCAAAAGAAGGCCCAAGGCCAGAAGCAGCAGCCTGCCTTGCTTCACAGCTGGGCCTCATCTGGGCACTTCCAAACCCCATACAAAGAGGAGGAATCTGCAGATGTCTCTGTAGCTACTGCTGTGCGGCCCCAGACAGTGGCTGACCTTGCATCTCCTTGGAGATCCAAGAGCCAGTGTACCCAGTGGTCAGAGTGAGACCATACTGGATTACAACTCTTCACATCCATAAGAGACACACTCAAGGGGCAGACTCAGTGAGCACCAAAGCCCCACTGAAGAAAGTCCTGCCCCATAAGGGTGTCTCCTACGCAACCGATCTTCCAGTGTAGACACAGCTGGTCATCACAGCCAACTGGCCTAGAGGTCAATTTCTCCCAGTGATACCAACAGCAATCAAGCGTTAACTATGACAAGACTGTGCAAACAGCCCACAAAGGGGTGCACCAAGAGCGTCCACCTCAGGTGACTGGGGAGGCTGAGCCCCTGGGCCCTATAGGATACCACCACACAAGGCCATATCTATCAACTCAAGGAGACTTAGCAGCTACCCAGTACATAGAAATAAAAACAGGGAAGCAGCCAAAATGCAGAGACAAAGAAAAAGTCACAAATGAAAGAAATGGATGAAATAAAAATACTGGATATAGAGTTCAAAACCACAGTTATAAGGTTACTCAAGAATCTTCTAGAAACCTCGGAGAAATTTAGTGAGACCCTCAAGGATATGAAAAAGGACTAATCAGAAATTAAGCATACACTGACTGAAATAAAGAATAATATACAGAGATCCA
>NW_005370683.1:1179187-1203293 GCF_000412655.1 Myotis brandtii
GGGCGGGGGGGGAACCAGGTGGAGGGGAGCTACAGGGAGAAAAAAGAGGAACATCTGTAATAATCTGAATAAAGATTTTTTAAAAATTATTAATACATAGTGACTATTCAAAGTCATCATTTCCAGCAGACACACCAAAACTCTTAATTGATTTACTAATAAGAGATCCATACATTAAATCACCTTACTCAACTGTCTAGGTATACATTTCAGAAATAGTTTACAATGGACAGTATTTTGGGAATTTGCAGTTTTAAAAAACAGATGCTCTTAACCATAAAATAGACAGTTTTTATGGTTTAGATGTATTTGATTATACCTGTTTTAAATTTTCTTCTAGCTAAAATCAATGCAGCACAATCTATGGTAGTAGTACTCCAACTTCATTGATCACTAGAATCATTTATGTAGCGTTTTTATTTTTTTTTAAATAAAGATTTCCTCACCTCACCAACCCCAGACGACTACAGAGTTGGGAGATGAGCCTGTCTTTCAAAATCCTTCAGGTGATCCTGATGTTCACCATGTATTTATAAAACTGCAGTTCTATAGGCCACAATTTTGAGCCAATCCAAAATCATTTCTTAAAGAAAATCTTGGCCTTGCTGGCCATTATCTAGCTCACTTCCCAGTGGCACTTTCCATTTTTAACCTAAAACTAGTAGCTAATGCTAATCAATACTCACCAGTAGTTCAGAGAAAAAAAAATCAGGATTAACTAAGAAAAAATATCTGTAGATACTATAAACCGATCCCAAGATTAAATCAGAACATCAATGGGTTGCATAACAGATGCATCTAGAATGATTTTTAATGAATTGGTTTGCATGATGCCCAAAAGTAGCTTGTAGTGAAGCTGGCTGAATTAAGAAATCTGCTGATGTGTTTTCCCGACAGGGGCTGTTGACGGTACTGTTTACCACTCTGGACAACAAGAGACATTTCTCTCTTGTCTCTGGAACTGCAATAATTGTGCTTCTCAATAACTGATTTGTGTTTGTTTACTGGCACTATAAATCTATAGTTCCCTTATGTCCCGCTCTATGTAGGCAGTCAGAGAGGCCCACCTCTATCGAGTGTTTTAGACTTCCTGGTATGTATTCCATGGATTAAAGTCCCTCCTGATGCCACAATTGTCTCCAAATTCACCTATTTTAAATACATTTACTTTGTTCTATCTTTGAGCAAAGTGAATAAAATGGACAGAGACAAAATTTCTTTAAGTAATATATACTTGCTTCTGGAACATTCACTGTATTATTGCATAACTACTGGTAAGTAGTTACTAGGCTCGCACAGAATTCAGAGCAGTAAGTTATATACTCTGTAGTTTCCACCAATGTTGTTAGTCCCTGTCAATACATGGCAATGATGAAAAGTTTCTTATGACTGTATGAGTTTCATGAAATAATAAACATGAGTTAGTAGACAAAGTACTGTAGTCTGTACAATTAAATCAGCGCCTAAACTGCTAAAAATTTCCATCTGACAGCTAATCAATTTAATAGCACAGCCCACCCTAAAATGGCTTTCATCTAACTTGGAAAGAGGAAACACCCGCAGCAAATGTTAGATATTCCATTTAGTTCTTTTATTATTAAACTTTTTAAAAATCAGACAACAGTCATTGATGGTTTGGATTTCTTTTTCTGCTTTGGTCTGGCTGTAAACAAGAATTCAGTTGCTGTCTTTAGCCAGAGATATTTACTCAGCCATCGAGCCCGCAGATGGGAGTGTGGAAATCTTGTCCTTGACTTTAGGCAGCACATATTTGTTATGAAGCTCATCGATTTTACTCAATAGGAACTTCAGAGATGTCCCCAGACCTTTATAAAGGTTGATTAAAAATAAACACCACACCCTAGCCGGTTTTGCTCAGTGGATAGAGCGTTGGCCCTCAGGCCGAAGGGTCACAGGTTCAATTCTGGTTGCAGGCTAAATCCCTGGCCCTGGTCGGGGTGGGTGCAGGAGGCAACCAATCGATTCATTTCTCTCACATCAATGCTTCTCTTCTCTCTCTCTCTCTGTTCCACTCCCTCCCTTCCACTCTCTCTAAATATCCTTGGGTGAAGATTAACAAAAAAAATAAAATACAATAAATAAACACCACAACAATGAAAAGTAACAGATAATGACAGAGGGAAAAGATTGAAGAACTATAAAAAGACAGACTCGATGAATTGTTGGAAAGAACCTTAAAAGATCTGTCTAATGGGTGCTCACAGTGACTTAGCACTGTTACAACTACTTACAGTCCATTATATCAGTGGTTCTCAACCTTCTGGCCCTTTAAATACAGTTCCTCATGTTGTGACCCAACCATAAAATTATTTGTGTTGCTACTTCATAACTGCAATTTTTTCTACTGTTATGAATCATAATGTAAATATCTGATATGCAGGATGGTCTTAGGCGATCCCTGTGAAAGGGTCGTTCGACCGCCAAAGGGGTTGTGACCCACAGGTTGAGAACTGCTGCATTAGATACTTTACATAAACCGATTATTTTATCTAATCCTCAGAACATCCCTTTAAAGGACAAATAATTATGCCCATTTGCAGAGAAGGACTTGACCTCAAGTCTCACAATTGAGTAGGTAAAGTGGAAGAACTAGAATTCGCAGCAGACAATGAGATCCAGAACCCGCTTTCGAAAGCACTAGACTCCACTGACTGACCACCACAGATGAGGGCAGGCTCTGCAACCAGTGGGTTTAAATTCCAGCCTTGCCTTATACCAGCTGGTTAAGTCTGGACACTTAACCTTTCTGGGTCTCCAGTTCCTCATCTATATAATAGAAAGAATAAAAGTAACTCTTCCATAGAAGTTGGGAAAATTCAATGAGTTAATAGAATAAAGCACTTAACACGTGCCTCGCATACAGAAAGCAGTTAATAATATCAGTAGTATGTCAGTCTGACCTGTGTTAAGTGCTGGGATTATCAAAATAATGCATAAATAAAATGAGGTCCCTTCCCTAAAGGATGCAACACAGAAAGCCTACTCAAAAAAACATGCAGCCAAATAAAAACTTTCAAAGTAACATGGTAAGGGTCACAGCACAGCTACACACTGCATCCTATCTTTCGATGCTGACATTGCTGCACGCTGACAATTAGGTGATAGCGAGGAAAGGCTGGGCAGACAACTCTGCAGAAAAGAGCATGAGCTTACAAAAATATAAAATGGCATGGGTTTCTCAAAGGCTGCACAGAAAGTGTGAGGCAAAATATGTGTAGAAATGAACTGGGAGAGGCATACAGGGCACAGATCATAGAAGTAGCATCCATTTAGCAGTGAGCATCCACTGAATCCCTGACCTGAGCTGGCCACTGTGTTAAGAACTGGGGACAGAGTGCTCTAACAGGAGAAGGACATGCCCTCTGTCCTGAGGATTTGCTGAGAAAAATGTGTTTGAGCAAGTAATTACATTTTGAGTGTGATGGGTCATACCAAAGGGGAAGTGTGGGGGACATGAATGACAAAGGGACAGGAGGAGGAATCAGAAACGCCTTGGATGTGGCTATATTTAAGCCAAGATCAGGGGAATGAGGAAGCTAAGCTAGGTGGGAGTGTGGAAGGTGAGATATATTTAGACAATCAGACCAGCTTAGACAAAAGCCTTAAGGCAGGAAGAAACGCATCCTGTGGAGGGAGATGATTTCTGGAGACGTGGGCAGAGACCAACCAGACAATTCACAATCGCAGAAGCTATATTAAGGGTTTGGTACTAAGAAGACTTCGAATAATGTAAAGGAGAAAAAGTCACAATCAGATTTATGTGTTAAAGCATCACTTTGGTTGGAGTAGGGAAAACTGATTGTAGGAGAGCAATGAGTAATGACAACACTAGAAATGGAGTAAAGAGGAGAGTTCCTAGAACTATGTATTTTGTACTTAGGCTAAAGATAATTTGGATGGAATGTGAAGGATGAGGACAGGAAGAATTCAAGGATGATGTTCAGATGTCCAAAGTAAACCACTAGTTTGATGGGTGCTTTTCATAAAGATAAGGGATACTGGAGTAGAAGCAAGTGTGGGTGGACCATAATAAGGTCAAGTTTTAGGTTGAGAAAGAGGTGCTTCGTGGAGTATACAGACAGCAAGCAGACCACTCTGTAAGTGTGCTGGGAATATAGATTACTTACATGCGAATGTTCCCAACCTCCCTCTCTTCTCCTACCCAATAAGGGCCTCTGCCAAAATAAGCAACCTCTCATTCATCCTTAGGAAAAATTTGGTCTTTGTCAGCCTAGTTCTTGAGCTGTTTTCATGCTAGACAAGAGAAAAAAAGATAAAGGAAACATGGGTCAAAGATCTTAGTTGTGGGAAGAAGTTCAACTGAAAAAAAAAAAGACTGGAGAGAATTATGTGAGACTCAGGGTCAGTATGGGAAACACTGGGAGCCTATTACAAAGGGATTGACTGAGGCTTGACTGGGGGATGTGAGAGAGAACAGATTTTAAGAAATATTGCTGAGTTGCACTCTACATGCTATTATAATCTTCAAGACACAAGAGTAGTATTATTTTTCAATTGCTTTGACTTGCTGGACTATACTTTTTAAAATGCAACTCCATACTGAGACTGGGCTAGGCAGGGTTTGGGAATTATACAAATATCTGGAGTTCAGAAGGTGGTTCTGTGTGGCTGGTGCACATAACAGGAACCACGGGAATGGAGGCGAGCTCCCAAAAAGACATGTGAGAAGAACGCCTAGAACTGAGTCCAGAAAAATGGCACTATTTAAGGAACTGCTGGAAAAAGAAACGGAGCAGGAGCAGCCAGAAAGCATCAACCATACCCTTGAATACCATGTTATTTCTGAAGTCTTTTCATGACACCATTTTGCATTATTACATAAGGTCATCCTATCAATAGGTAGGCGGAACAGATATTCATCATCCCCCCCTAGGAAAGTATAGAAACCCAGCCTTAGAGGCAGACAGGAAGAGATTTTCAGAAAGTCACATCACCGCAAATTAACGTCAAAGTGGGTCTCAGATCTAAGCTTCCTAATCTTTGCAATGTGCCACTCCAGGACTGAGTGTCAAGCCTCTGTTCAGAAGGTGACCCTTTGTAAAGTTCTCAGGAACTTGATCTTTTGGGCCCTATTTCCTTAGCTAGCACACATGAACTTCCAGGAGCAGGAAGGCCTGCGATGTGACTTACTGCCACCAGGTGTCATGCTAAAGAGCTCAGATGAATTACTCAGAAAACTGGGAACTAAATGTGATTAGTTGTATAATTTCGAGCGAGACAAATTTGAACCCATAAAGCTGCTTTATGAAAATGGAGAACTAAATAAGCAAATGCTGGTGATCAGGAAGAGTAGTAGACTCATGTTCACTAGGCTCACATCCATTCAATATACATATTTTACAGGCCCTGTTAACCTGCCTTGCTATCAATAAAACAAACCATGCAAACCTCAATTGATGGATTTCCAAACATGACCAGTTATGAAAAACCTTGGACATTAAGGCTATATCACCCCCAAAATCTATTTTAGAGAAACACATGGAATTCTCTCCCCAGACAAAACTCACAAAGTTCACTGTTCTAATGAAGAACAGTTTATATGAGATTCCACAAAATTAAGAATTATGTGCTTTATAAATGGAAGTAATTGGTGATAGTTAAAGTTTAGCAGATTCTATGAAGAGGTTTTGTTTTCTTCCCTATTCCACTGAAGGGGTTCAGAACAGGCCTCCCCAAGATGAGCACTTTGGCATGTGAATTATTTTGACCTGGAGGCAACCGAGACCCTGAGGGCTCAAGAGAAACTTTTATCACTTTCTCCCTTTAAAGAATTTAAATTAAGGGCTTTAAAATTAATCTCTCTATATATAAAAAGCCAGGGTCGTAACATCCAAAACGACCGAAGGCTCGACCGAAAGCCAGGCTGCGCGCACAGAAGGCAAGTGGGCTGAACTGCTGACCTCTGTGGGGGGGGGGGGGGGGAGAAAGAGAGAGAGAGGGGCAGGGCTGATCAGCAGCAGCTGCAGCTGCTGCTGATCAGCCCTGCCCCTCTCTCTCTCTTTCTCCCCCCCCCCCCCCCCCCCCCCCCCCCCCCCCCCCCCCCCCCCCCCCCCCCCCCCCCCCCCCCCCCCCCCCCCCCCCCCCCCCCCCCCCCCCCCCCCCCACAGAGGTCAGCAGTTCAGCCCGCTCACCAGCAGCCCGGGTCAGCTGCTGATCAGCACCCCCTCTATGATCAGGCCTGGAGATAGGCCTGGAGATGCTGACTGGCATAGAAACCGACCAATCAGAACCAAATCTGGGTGAATTGCGAGGAGCCAATGGCTGCTTAGGAGGCAGGGCTTTTGACACTGACTGGCATAGAAACCGACCAATCAGAACCAAATCTGGGTGAATTGCGAGGAGCTAATGGCTGCCTAGGAGGCACAGCTTTTGACACTGATTGGCATAGAAACTGACCAATCAGAACCAATCTTGGTGAATTGCGAGAGGCCAATGGCTGCCTAGGAGGCGGAGCTTTTGACACTAACTGGCATAGAAACCAACCAATCAAAACCTACTCTGGATGAACTGCGAAGGCAGGAACTAAGGTGGCGGCTGAGGAGGGGTTTTAAGGGCAACAGCTGTTTGGTGTAAGGTGTAAGAAAGTGATTCAATTTTTTAATGACTGGTTTAGCAGTATAGTACATATGGCTATCAGTCCAGATATAGGGATTATGTGTTTTTGTCTGCCAAGAGCATCTCCTCCTGCTGAAAAAGGCTTTTCCCCTCCATTTAAGTAATCCTATCCTATATAATCTACCTATACTACTAAAAGGGTAATATACTAATTAGACTGGGTCGACCGGCCATCTTCCGGATGTCCGACTTTCTTCTGTACAAAGCCATGGTGGTGGGGGCCGGGGCAGAGGCCATTAGGGGCGATCAGGCTGGCAGGGGAGGGCAGTTGGGCGCAAGATCAGGCCTGCAGGGAAGGGCAATTGGGGGCAAGATCAGGCCGGCAGAAGAGGGCAGTTGGGGGCAAGATCAGGCTGGCAGGGGAGGGCAGTTAGAGGCAAGTAGGCCGGCAGGGGAGAGCTGTTAGGGGCAAGTAGGCTGGCAGGGGAGAGCTGTTAGGGGCGAGATCAGGCCAGCTGGGGAGAGCAGTTAGGGGCGATCAGGCAGGCAGAGAGGTTAGGGGCGATCAGGCAAGCAGAGGGCAAGATAGGGGCAATCAGGCTGGCAGGCAGAGGGGTTGGGGTGATCAGGCAGGCGAATGGTTAGGAGCCAGTCATCCCAGATTGCAAGAGGGATGTCCGACTGCCGGTTTAGGCCCGATCCCACAGAGATTGGGCTTAAACTGAAAGTCGGACATTTCCCAAGGGATCCCAGATTGGAGAGGGTGCAGGCCGGGCTGAGGAACCCCTCTCCGTGCACGAATTTCGTGCACCGGGCCTCTAGTGAGATATAACCAGAAACAACTTTTTATGACTTAATAGGGCACGGTACTGAACATCTGCTCTTATCTTTCAAATGACCTTCCTCCCCTCTGAAGCCCAAGGCATTTTACCTCATCCTTAGCTCAGAATGTCATATATCCTTCATTTTAACTTTATGTATCTGAACCTCTCTTGTATGTGTGGTGTTTGACTCTCTCATGTATGTGGGGTTCCCCTACATGGTATGTATGTAATTAAATTTGGTTATTTCCTCTTGTTAGTCATCTTATGATGAATTACCTTCTGGGTAAAAGAACCTAGAAGGGTAGAAACACACACACACCAACAATCACTAATCAAATAAAATAAATGTCTGATAAAGAACAAATTCTTTTTTAAAAAAAATTTTATTGATTTCAGAGAAGAAGGGAGAGGGAGAGAGATAGAAACATCAATGATGAGAAAGAATCACTGATTGGCTGCCTCCTGCATGGCCCACCCTGGGGGTCGAGCCCACAACCTGGGCCCACAACCTGGGAAATCAAATTGTGACCTCCTGGTTCATAGGTCTGCGCTCAACCACTGAGACATACTGGCTGGGCAAGGACAAATTCTTAATCATTGTACTAAACTCATGAATAGTGTGGTGCAGGCCTATGATGAGGGAAGGGGGCAGGCTAGAAGGGGTCAATGGGTTTTATTTTTTTTTCCATTTTTAAAAAATGCATTGTATAACTTGCAACGATCAAGATAAATTTTTAAAAATAAAAAAATGCCAAAAAAATTGAAATTAACATAAGGAAAGTAGTGGTCCAAGTTCCTGTTAAAGGCATATTAGAATAAACAGAACCACAAAAAAACACTGTGTTGGTACTGCTTCTGAATACTGTTTAAAACTGTATATAAGAAAAGTTTGTTTCTTACAGAATCAAAAGGTCTACATAAGGAAAACTCATTATCATGCTTCGCAAGGAGTTTTACCAGAAAATTGCACCTCAGACAACGCAGTGAAACTGGATTCACGCACTTTCATACTGCCAAGCTGATTCACCATAAACAGCACAAAACACTTCTGAGTGCAGAAGCTGGCTTACAAAAGCTGCTGGAAGCCCTTTTAAAGCCCTGAGTCACAAATATAAATAATTTCATAACCAAACAACATTAGAAAATTCTGTGAAGGGTAAAGACCATGAATCACAGCAGCATCTCAGCAGGATAAGCCAGATAGCAACTAATTAGCTTCTCAGAAGCACATGAAGCTACCTTTTTATAATAATGCTGCTTGAACAAGAAAGATTATGATGTCCTCATTCATTTGGTAAATTATTACTCTATGAACTCTAAAGGAAGGGTTATAATAAAGAGAGAATCTGCCTAAACAAACAGTATCCCCTCACAGCATTTGTTTTGGCTTTGCTGTCCTGCCCAGGATGGGGATGTCTGCTAATGTCAAGTACCTACAGTTACCAGGTTGTTAATACTCTAAAATTCAGTTTTGTTTTTTTCTAACCGTAAGGTCTAAGGCACGCACAAAAATACTGCCTAACAGCTTCAAAGAGCAATAAGTCCCAAAGTGATGAAAATATGTACAACACAAAATGCCTACAACAGAAGACCCAGGGTATACCCATGGGAATAACTAGCAGAGGTAACATTCTATGGTGTTTAAAACCTCTTAACAGAGCATTATGAACACATCATCAGAACTTCAATTCAGGGCAGCTCATGTCCTTTTTTACTAGTAACTTCTCAGTAGAGACTATCTCATTGTTCTCCTAGCAGGACCACAAGCTCATTCTTGATCATATCTCTCACATCTTCTGAAATACAACTTCCCTAAGTGTCAAGCACAGATCTTGTTGAATAGAAGAAAAATGGGATACATACACAAAACTGTATCCTTTTAAATTATTGTTAGTTGACTGGTTTTTATACTAAAAACATTAATCATTAAGGAAATTTTGGAAACTACAGTTAAGAAATAAGATAAATAAAAATCACACTACCCATAGACAACCACTATTAAAATTTGGTTATAACTTGCAATAGTTTTTCCATAAGCTTGTAACTTTAACTTACTATATTGTGAATATTTACCTTCTCTTTAAACAGTCTTTTCCGAAAAGGGGTCTCAAACTTCTTCCATAAACTAGGCAGGTACCATAAATACGGATGCCCGGTGAGTATAAGATACAAGGTATTAAGCTGATTACATAATAATTTAGGTACAGCAGGCTCTGCAGATCAAGGAAAGTGGCCAAACTAGACATATCCCTACGTAGCCATGTACAACAACCTGCACACTTGTAGGTCTGGCACCCTTGTAATACCAGATCATTTTAAGTAGCAATATAATATTCCAGTATTCAAATGAAGAGAAGTGGTCCTAAAACAGAGAGATGAAGAAGGCAGGAAAAGGCAGGAAATAATTTCTTGATGGGGAGAGATAGCAAGTGAAGATATTAACAGATATGTAAGAGAGCTCTTTAAACAGCATTTAGAGGTAATACAGAAAAAATAGCTGTATGAAATGCCTCAATAGTAGAAGCAGTATGTTTTAAACCTGACAAATGGAATGCAGAACGTATAAAAAGAAATCAATGCATTTGTCTCAAGGCAGTGAATTTAGCAAATAGGCACATAAGGGTACTCTGTCATATTTAGCTCTATGTGCCATCTAATCTAGAGGTAAATGTTTAAGGACAACAAACAACGTAGACCTAAATAGGAGCTAAAAGGCTGTGAATCATCTGAATACAGATTATAATTGAATAGGTATAGATAAAATATACAAGAAATGTGTATATTTTATAATAAAATAAGCCCAGGGCTAAAATGTGGTTGTAGAAATTTTCATGCCATAGATATAAAGGGTTCAGAATTAAAATAGAAGAAACTATTAAAGGAAATATTAACATAGCAAAATAATACATGAACACACACACACACACCCAAAAAATTTTAAGCTGTTCAATATAAGGTCTAGTAGTCCTGCCTTAAAAGCAGGAACAGAGAGCCACAGAAGGGAATTGGCTGAAATAAAAAGATGACAGAATGAAACTGAACTGGGAAATGGGTAGGGTAAGAAAAGATTGCAAGATCACTAAAAATGTAATAGCAGAATATGTAAGTAATTAGAGAAATACCATATTGGAGGCATAAAAAACAACAAAAAGCTGGATAAAGTTTGAGAAAGTGTGGAACATCAATTTCAGAAGCAAAGAAAATTAAAATGATAAAATATATTGCTGGAAAAGAAACCATGACAAAAGCAATAAATGAGCTCATGGGATAGGTAGTAACAGCTAGACATATGCTGGGAATTTTCCTGATTTGCACAGTTAACAAAAATGATGTTTTTTTGTGGGTGATTTTTTATGGATAGGGCAGAAAGAAAAACCCAGCTTACTTATAATGTAATAATAACCAGGCAATATGAAATGCCATAGAGCAACAACTGCAGATCAATTAGGGGAAAAATATTATGATCCAAGTATTTTATATCCTGCCAAGCTACACAACTTCATAACCAAACAGCATTAGAAAATCCTGTTGCCATGGGTATGTATCAGAAAATAAACAACTCATTTACTATCCTATATAATAAAAGGCTAATATGCAAATTGTCCCCTCGGGAGTTCGACCGACCGGGAGTTCAACTGCTCACTATGACGTTTGCTGACCACCAGGGAGTGGCGCTGAACAAAGGAAGGCCCCGGCCAGCAGCCAGGGGAAGGAAGGCCCCAATTGGCCCTGATTGCCGGCCAGGCCTAGAAACCATACCCGCACACAAATTTCATGCACCAGGCCTCTAGCTTTTGAAATAACCTCTAAGCCAATCCCAAGATTAACAACGAAAACTTTAAGGACAGGGAAGTTTCCATATAAACCACTCAGAGAATCTGCCCCTCACTTAGTGCGGACTACAGAAATCTAGCTGAATAAGAGAGCCACTGAGTGTTCTTGCAACCATTCTCCCCAGGGCTCCTCTCTTTTCCCGTTTCTAAGTAACACACTTCTGGAACTACACAGAATCTCTTGGTTGGTCTGATAACCACTTCAAAACATGCACTGGTCTTTTTCTTTTCCAGCACTTGGTAACAATGGCTACATATTTTACTTGGTTAGAACGTTATGCTTGAATAATTTTTTTAAAGTTTTCCACTTATTTTTTTAATATTCAAAGAGGCAGAGAATCACAGAGCAACACAATGTCCATCTTGATAACCAGAGATCTCTATTAATAATTTCCTGTGTCTCTAAAAAGTAGACAAAATGATCTTGAGTGTTTTAAAGGGGTGAGACTCATATAAGCCACCTACCAACAGATTATTATCTTTACCAAACTTTTCTATTATCTTTCCATCTACAGCATATATCCCTATGCTGCCTACATTTAAAAATCCATATAAGCCCTAACTGGTTTGGCTCAATGAATAGAGAGTCGGCCTGCGGAATCAGGGGTCCCAGGTTCAATTCTGGTCAAGGGCATGTACCTTGGTTGCGGGCACATACCCAGTGGGGAGTGTGCAGGAGGCAGCTGATCGATGTTTCTCTCTCATCGATATTTCTAACTCTCTATCCCACTCCCTTCCTCTCTGTAAAGAATCAATGAAATATATTTTTTTTAAATCCATAAGTAGTAAAATCACTACCAAGTAAAGATGAAGGGGAAAAAGGCACATTTTTTTAAAGATCTGCAATGATACACAACATACTTTCCTGCAGTGTTCTCTAATAGTACATGGTAATCGTAGAACTCTATAATAAAATTTTAAATGTTTGGTGAGGAACACAGCCAAGTTAACTTTCATTTCCTTTTATTTTATTACCATAAAGTATGGAATTATTTTCTACATGTATACAATTTGCACTTATTTTCCAAGACAGAAAATGAAAACATTTAAGAGCTATGGTAAGAATGAGAAAGAGCCACACTAAAATGAAACACAGTCTGCTTTTAGGAGCCCTAGTGTGGTATCATCAGGCTGTAAGAAAGCGAGGTCTCCTGCCCAGCCTGGCATGGCTCAGTGATTGAGCATCGATCTATGAACCAAGAGGTCAAGGTTCAATTCCTGGTCAGGGCACATGCCCTGTTGCTGGCTGTATCCTCAGTTTGGGGCATGTGAGGGGCAACAGATCGATGATTCTCTCTCATCATTGATGTTTCTATCTCTTTCTCCCCCTCCTTTCTTCTCTCTGAAATCAATTTTTTTTAAAAAAGCTAGTTCTGTCCAATGATAAAGGGAATGCAGAGAGGGGAAAATCTTTAGGTTCTCTTTAGTATCCAATCAAAATCATTTTAATAGACAAAATTTCACATTTGGTTCTTCAGAAGCACAGGAATGTATACATGATTCAAAGGTTTAGTTGATTCTTTGAAATGGCAAGCATCATTCATGCTGAAACATTTATCAACATTTTACAACACTGTTTCTTTTTCTAAGTTTTAAAAAGAGTGTAGGAATCCTTAACATGTATGAATGGTGATGAGCAAGATGCTGATAAATATGGATCACTAACACTATTAGAAATACCAGCTGTACCGGTTAATAATGTTGATTTTGTAATCAAAGAAAACACGATAACTTCAAGAGAAACATCAAAAGTGCTTTATTCAAAGTAATGTCCATGGCTAACTACACATTCCCCCCATCTTTCAGGTAATTTGTGAATACCGTCCCAATAGAACTTTTCCTGTTTTGAGGCAAACCATTCAGAGACCCAATTTTTCACTTCTTCGCATGTTTTGAAGTGCTGCTCAGAAAGTGCATGTGCCATCAATCAGAACAAGTGGTAATCTGAAGGGGTAAGGTCTGGTGAATACAGCGGGTGGGTTCATACTTCCCAGGTAAGATCTTTTAACGTGTCTTTTACTGGTTTTAAAATGTGATGGTGCGTTATCATGAAGTAAAATTACTTTGCTGTGTCTTCTGGCACATTCTGGTCATTTTACAGTCAAAGCGTGGTTCAAATTGATTATTTGTTGTCGGTAGTGATCAGTATTAATGGTTTCACCTGGTTTTAGAAGCTCATAACACACCACACCTTCCTAATCCCACCAAATGCAGAGCATTTTCTTCTTTCCAAAGCGATCTGGCCTTGCAGTCGATGTTGATGGTTGACCTGGATCAACCCATGATTTGGGGATTCTCAAAATAAATCCACTTTTCATCGACAGTCACAATTTGATGCAAAAAAGACCTTCTTTCGTGCCATTGAAGCAACATTTTACTGATGACTTTTCGGTTTTCCATTTGTCTTTCGTTCAGTTGATGTGGCACCCATTTTCCTTCCTTTAAAATCTTTCCCATTGCTTGTAAACAATCAGAAATTGTTTGCTGAGCAATGTTTAATCTTTCTGCAAGTTGTGTTTGACACGCATCTTCATCCAATAATGCTTGTAATTGTTGGTCTTCAAACTTTTTCGGTTGACCTGGACGTTCTTCGTCTTTCACATGGAAATCATCACTTTTAAAGCGTTTAAACCAGCATTCACAAGTATCTTGAGATGGAGCATGTTCACCATAAGCTTCCCGAAGCATATGATAACTTCCAGCAGCACTTTTCTTCAAAACAAAGTAATGAATTAAAACTTCCCGCAAATGCTCTTTTTGCCATGAAATTCAACATTTTTAAGCGTAAAAATATCTATGATGTTAACACCTTCAGAAAATTTGACATATGAAGTTTTGAAGCTTGCTGTCAATACAACAAAATAGCATACATATCAAATCGCATATATATCAACATATGTGTAACTCCATCTATTAAAAAAAATCCACATTATTAACCAGTACACCTGGTAGACTCCAAGTGATGTGACAAATAATGAACAAGCCTGGAAAAAGGACAGTATCATCTCTCTTAAGCTGGCTTTTGGAAGAGGTGATTTAAAATGAACTTTCATTTATAACCCCAAGACTTATAAACATCCTTTCACTCTAATTGTAGATCTAGTGGCAGCTCTGACTCAATCAACAGAACCAAGCTCTGGCACAAATGAGCTGGCATTAATGCTGGCATTATCTTCCTCTGTTCCAGCAACTTTGAGACACTGACAGAGCCAGAATAGATGTAGTGATATCCAACTACTTGACAAATGATGAGGTACAGTGATTCATCTAAAAATAAATAGATGACAGAAAAATGATAGGTAATAGGTATATAACTAAAGATTATTTATAGTTTTTGTTTTCAAAGGACTAATTTTAATCTAAAGAAAACTCCTAAATGGGTAGTTGTACATGCAAAAAATTTAAAAATTCCTTTTGTACAATTGTCTGGACAATTTGAAAAGAAACCCCCAATACCTGAGGTTCCTTTCTTCAGATATGTTCCAAGTTTAATGTTATGAGAGGTGATCACACATGAGAAAAGAAAGCGAAATTCCCATATATATCTAGTTTCTCTGAAAATAAAAAAGTAGGAAGCAAGAAATATCCACAGTATTGTGACCATCTTCTAACTGCTGTTAGAATTTTTCTGTTAAATGACAGCTGCCTTCTCATCAGCCACATGGAACACAGAAGACAGTAAAATGGTATTTTCATTGGGTCGAAAGAAAATTAAGTATCAATAGGTTTTTGGTCCAACAGCAAAAAAATCTCTCTCAAGAAAAAGGGCAAAATTCCTAAATAAAGACATTCTAAAAGTATATTTCAGATGGAAAGTGAACCCAAATGTTTGACATAAGAAGAATAAAAATACAAGAAGGAATGAAGACCAGAGAAAGGGGTAAATATGTACGAAAATGTAAAAAACAAAACTATGAAAACCCAGTAGCAATATCTTGTGACACAGGAAAATCAAAATACATGACAACAATAGAATTATAGCTGGGAGGAGGGTAAAAGGAGTTAATGAGCTTTAAGTTGATTATTCTATTGGGATGGAGGATAAAGACATTGTACAACTTCAACTTTGTTATGTTAAATATGGACAAATGAAATCTCAATGGCAACTACTGAAAAATACATATAAACAAAATATAACTTCCAAACTAGTTGAAAGTTGCCTAAGAAAAAAATATGTATACAGGACAATTCAAAAAAGCAGAAATAAATTCAATTACAGCAGTCATCATAATATGCCCAAAAGGATCAAACGTACCAAATAGAAAAGAAGAGCAATTAGCCTAGATTTAAAGCAGTCAGTCTGAATTTAAAATGTGTACTTTATTTTTGTACAAATAATAACAACAAACACAAGTTAAAAGGATAGAAACAAGATTAAAAACAAAAGAGCAGATGCCGAAACCGGTTTGGCTCAGTGGATAGAGCATCGGCCTGCGGACTGAAGGGTCCCAGGTTCGATTCCGGTCAAGGGCATGTACCTGGGTTGCGGGCACATCCCCGGTGGGAGATGTGCAGGAGGTGGCTGATCGATATTTCTCTCTCATCGATGTTTCTAACTCTCTATCTCTCTCCTTTCCTCTCTGTAAAAATTCAATAAAATATATTTTTTTTAAAAGAGTAGAAAAATGAGAAAAAGTCTAAATAGAAGCTGAGGTAGCAATATTCATCCAGACAAAATAAACTTTAATGCAAAAATTATTGCTAAAGACCAACAGGGTAATCTGATAATTATTTTAATAGACAAATCCAAACCATAGTGGGTGATAGTAACATATCAGAATCAATAACTGACAGATTTCAGAAACAAAAGTTCAATAAAACATGTAGATGATTTGAACGACACAATTAAATTGGACCTGCATCCACTTTATGAACTCTACATTCAACAAGTAAAAATGACACATTATTGGTATAAGCACAGAAGAATCAATTATAAATACTATTTACTGGTCTAGAGAACAGTCCTCATCATATATCAAAGGGCCTATATAATATGGATCATGATTTCCAACCTCAAAGCAATTACACAGAAAACTGATTTTTTTTAAAGATAACCAAAACATATCAACCATATATGTTTGAGAATTAAGAAATACAATTTCAGCCCTGGCTGGTTTGCTCAAGTGGTTAAGCATCGGTCCCATGAACTGAAGGGTCTCAGGTTCGCTTCCCGGTCAAGGGCACGAACCTTGGTTGCAGGTTCAATCCCTGGCCCCCAGTTGGGATGCGTGCAAGGGGCAACCAATCGATGTGTCTCTCTCACATCAATATTTCTCTCTCTGTCTCTCTGTCTCTCTCTCCTCCCCTCCTCCCTTCCTTCCACTCTCTGTAAAAATCAATGGGAAAAATATTCTCAAGTGAGGATAAAGAAAAAGGAGAAATACAATTTCATTTCATATAATTCATTGGTCAAAGAAAAAGTCATATTGAGAATTTAATTTTTTGGTAAGGAATAAAAAATAAAAACTACATATTAATAATTCTGTGATTCACCCCCCCCCAAAAAAAAAAGGTTTAAATAATAACAGGCACTGGAGAAATAATTTATATTTATCCAAAGAATCTGGGGTAAAAGGAAGAAAATCAACTTTAAAAAGCAGAAGGAAATAAATACTAAAAAAATATTAATGAAATAGGAAAAAACATTTAAGAGTATTAAAAAAAAACAAAAGTTGGTTCTTTCACAATATTAAAGTTCACAAATACTGAAAAGACTGGTCAAGAAAAAGAAAGCCTGAATAACCAATATCAAAAGTGAAAAAACTTTATACAATCATCTACTGAGGGACATTTCGGGTGTTTCCATGTCTTGGCCACAGTGAATAATGCTGCAATGAACACAGAGATGCATATGTCTTTGCGAATAAATGTTTTCAATTTTTCTTTGGTTAGATATCCAGAAGAGGGTTGCTTACTCATATGGTAACTCTATTCTTAATTTTTTGAGGAACCTCCACACTGTTTTCCATAGTGGCTGTGATACATACACACACACACACACACACACACACACACACACACACACACACACACACACACACACACACACACACAATGGAATACTATTTAGCCTTAATAAAAGATGAAATACTGTCATTTGGGACAACATGGATGCACCTTGATATTATGCTAAGAAAAATACATCAGAAAAAGTCAAGACTATAGATTTCACTCATATGTGAGATATAAAACTGAAAGCAGCAAATGAACAAACAAGAGAAACAAACCAAAACAGGCACAGACAACAAACAGTATGATGGTTACCAGAAGGAAAGAGGAGTGGGCGGGTAGTGAAGGCTAGAGGGGTCAAGTTTATGGTGACAGAAGGAGATTTGACTTTGGGTTGTAGCACACAACGCAATATGCAGATGATGTATCATAGAATTGTCCACTTGAAACCTAAATAATTTTGTTAACCAATGGTACCTGAATAAATTATTTTTAAACAATGAAAAAACTACAACTAAAAAATAACTACAGAAATTTAGAAACGTAAAAAAGATAAGGGGGCCACAATGAACAACCTTATTCCTATAAAATGGACACATTCATAGAAAAAAACTTTATGCAGAAAGACTTATAAAACCTAAATAGTCCATCAAGAAAACTGGATCAATGGTCAAAAAAAAAATATTCCCATAAGGAAAATTTCAAGTCTCGAAGGCTTTATTTACTTAGTTCCAAAAAGCTTTTAAGAAGCAACTCCATTCTTACACAACTATTCTAAAATATTTGGGGGAAAAGGCAGTACTTACCAACTAATTTTGTGGACTAGAATAACCATTTTTTGCTGTGTTGGGATACAATTCTCCATGAATTGCTTGCCTTTTTGCATGTCTTACAATAGGCACTGACTGCTCTTCGGTTTCACAGAACCTTTTCAAGGATGTTTACTATAACAAACAGCCTGGTAAGATAGATATACCATCTCCTTTCAAAGCAAAGGATACTTTTGAATATAGCCTTAAAGACAGAAATGTTATCCCCTCCAGAGCAAAAGGCAGGCATGCTTACTGTCCATTACAAACTTGATTTCCTGAGGCTCAGTGATTCTCTCCTCCAACATAATCCACTGTGTGCTGATTCTCTTAACTCAATCATGTAAGAACAGGGGCTCAGGAAATAAGTGCAAAAAGCTGATTCTCTGGGTATTGCTGTAACCCAGGGATCTAAGGTCTTCTACCGGAATCCATAAAACTAGGGCAGGTTAATTTTCAGCTTACAAGCAGGATATAACTTCACAACCTTCACAGTTCTTGACATACTCAAACCTAAAAAGGCAGTGTAAGTCCCATACCACAAATGAGCGGATGAAAAAAGACAATCCTAAAAACATAACAAACAAAATATAGCAATCTACCACTGTATAAAAATTCATCATGATAACCCAAGAATACAAGATTAGCTTACCAATACAATATTGTTTAATGTAGTTACTTTATTAAATGCTTTTTTTAAAAAAATATCATATGCTTTTAACAACAGATATAGAAAACCTGCTAGATAAAATTCAACATTCATTCATGAGGTAAAACAAGAGCAAACTAAAAACCAATGGGCACTACATTAATTTGATAAAGGGAGATAAGGGGGAGATGTGGGGGACATCTGTAATATTGTCAACAATTTTTTAAAAAGTACTGCCATGGCTGGTTTCTCAGTGGTTAGAGCGCCGGCCTGCTCACCGAAGGATCACGGGTTTGATTCCTGGTCAAGGGCACGAACCTGGGTTACAGGTTCAATCCCCACCCTGGTAGGGGCACATGTGGGAGGCGACCAATCAATGTGTGTCTCTCACATCGATGTGTCTGTCTGTCCGTCTCTCTCTCTCCTTCCCTCCCTCTCTTCCACTCTCTCTAAAAAAGCAATGGAAAAAATATCCTCAGGTGAAGATTAACACACACAAAAAAAATTGTTTTAAGTACCAATCTGTTAGATTAAAAAAAAAAAACTTAAAGAGATTGTATGAACTTTCAAATTAATCTTGAGTAGGAAAAATTTTTCCTAAAATTTTTGAGAGTAACACTGCCATTAGAAAAATTATACCATTTGAAAGTTTAAATCATTTGTCCTGCTTTATTTACCTGTATGAGAACTTTGTAATGTAATAGGAAGATATCATTATATCTCATTTTTTAAATGACATTTACTAAAAAAGTTAATTAACAGTAGTAACATGAATATAACTACCATTTTTCCAGTATCTATTTTACAAGTTCTTTTACAGAGGTATTTCTTCATTCATTCCTCTGAACAACCTTTAATTTTATCCCAAGAAATAGGCTAAGTCCATGTCAGTAACTAAAAAATCTCCTCGTGAAGCCTTACAGATTGATTCTTCTACTATTTGTGACATTTCCATTCTAAAGCCAAAAGACAAACAGAGCTCAGTTCAAGGACTACTTTCCGGAACTTCCACAAACTACTTGCCCCAATATTTACTTGAAACCTCAATTTGTTTTCCCTTCGATAGACAGGAGAACAAGGAGGTATTCCTGCCAACAACCCCTTGACGCATAATGTCTACATCTAAATTAGTATAAAACTGAAAAAAAGCAGCCGCTGTGTCTATTCAGAACACACAGCAGCTGTGAAAAGGGTTTTTATTCTTTCACTTCCAAGTCACTCCATCAAAACCCTCTCACCGGGGCGCTTGCCAGCAACTTCACCCTAATTATACAATTGCCATGGCAATGAAGTGACAATGGCCACACACGTTCATTGGACTCCCAAGCCCGGGCTATTTAGAAGAGGAAGACTACTCCAACAAGAGAGACATAGAGGACAGACTAATTAAGGTGTGCAACTCCAGAAACATGAAGACTTCACTTTGCTGTACTCAGCTTCCCTCAGGAAAACAAGTTTGTCATGAACTATTAGTTTCCCTTTTGTTAAAACTAAAATATCAGTGCCTACACAACATATCAAATATTAGGTTATTTTTCTCTAGTGGACTCTGTATGAAAAAAAAGTCGTCATATCAATTATAAATATACTTTAAGGATCAATCAGTGCATTTTCACAATAGGAAGATCTTAAATTTTTAACATATAAGTTTCAAAAATGAATAATAAATGTGACTTAGATATATTTTAACATAAATAAAAATACCTAGCATGGAGTAATTATTTATTGATGAGAGGAAGAAGGAAAGAATAAAAATGACAATTTTTTAAAAAATCTAATGGACTCCCACGGTGCAAGGAATTTTTTTTTCATGATCAAGAGAATGTCAGTCCAAGTATCCCACAGCTTTCTGCCTTATTAAAATTACCAAAACAACAATCCATTAGAAGCCAGTTATGCCTCATAGTAATATCTCAGTATATTAAGTTTCCATCACAACAAATATGGCAAAATATTTAATCTAGACTACTAACATTCCATCAAGGATGCTATTTGAGGCTGTTATAAAATACTGAAGTGTTAGTGGTGAAAAGCAACAGGAGGAATAATGGTGAATCATTAGTCATATTACTAGAAATCCTTCCAGAATTGCACTCTGATGGTTAATTAAATCAAAACAAACTTCAATATAAAACTATTTCAAAGGAAAAGTAACTTTGTCTTAAAATGGAATACTATGTATTAAAATAAACACTTTAAAAACTAAACAGTGATATCACTATAAAATAACAAAACAAAATGATGCCCTATTTTTTTATTTATAAAATAATTCATTCAGCAAATATTGTATATGGTCTATATAGCTGATATCAGGAAGTTATAACACTCAACCTTGAAAAGCTTAAAATCTAGCTACCAAAAAATAAACAAGTGGATCACTAATACTTAAGTGAGATAAAGAAAAATGAAGGAAACTCTAGTCCAAGGTGGGTTTCATAAACAGGATTACCAATGTGAGAATAAATCACTGAGATTATACAATAATTATAAATTCCTGCACTGGTAGGGTCCCTAGCAGCTGCAAGACGGGTACTCCCTCCCTCCCCCCCCCCCCCTCCCCTGGCAGGCCCAGCCCCCTGGTTATACTCCCAGACTAACTTCCTTCTGGTCAAGGGGACAATTTGCATACTACGCTTTTATTGTACAGGATTATACAGGAGTCCCACTTCACCTGCAGTTTGATTTCCATGGTTTCAGTTACCTGCGGTCAACTGTAGTCAAAATATATTAAGTGGAAAATTCCAGAAATAAACAATAAACACCAATCAGAAAGAATATATGCGCCCCTATGTTCATAGCAGCACAATTTACAATAACTAACATTTGGAAACAGCTTAAGTGCCCATCAGCAGATGAGTGGATTAAAAAACTGTGGTACATCTACACAATGGAATACTACGCTGCTGTAAAAAGGAAGGAACTCCTACCATTTGCAACAGCATGGATGGACCTGAAGAGCATTATGCTAAGCGTAATAAGTCAGTCAGAGAAAGATAAATATCACAGGATCTCACTCATTTGTGGATTATAATGAACAACATAAACTGATGAACAAAAACAGATCCAGAGACAGAGAAGCATCTATTGGACTGTCAAATCTCGGAGGGAAGGCAGGGGAGGGTAGAGGGAATGGGGAGAGATCAACCAAAGGACTTGTATGCTTGCATATAAGCCTAACCAATGGACACAGACACTAGGGGGGTGAGGGCACGAGCAGGGGGATGGGAGGGAGCAATGGGGGCATAAGGACACATATGTAATACCTTAATCAATAAAGAAAAAATAAAAAGATTTAAAAAACAGTAAGTTTTAAATTGAGCGCCATTCTGAGTAACGTAATGAAGTCTCAGGCCATCCCACTCCATCTCACCTGGAACTTGAATTAACTCTTTTTGCCCAGTGTCTCCACACTGTATACACTCCCTGCCCATTAGCCACTTAGAAGCCATCTAGTTATCAAATAGAATGTCACAATATCACCTCACTTGTGTTCAAATTACCCTTACTTTACTTAATAATGCTATATTCACACAACTTTTAATACAGTATTACTGAAATAATTGTTAAAATTGTTATAATTATAACTGTTATAATTATCCTATTTTATTATTAGTTATAGCCATTAATCTCTTACTGTGCCTAATTTATAAATTAGGTATGTATGCATAGAAAAAAACATAATATATGTAGAGTTCATACTATCCACAATTTCAGGCATCCGCTGGAGGTCTTGGAACATATCACCCCTGGACAAGGGGCACTACTGTAGAGCATTCTGGTATTTTATTAACATACTCATATTTCTCTGCTACACCTTAAAAAGTGCCATTTAAAACTACTGTTCACTGTCTACTAGGATTCTATAAAAATTCTACATGGCAGACACTTTATAACTTCTCAACCTGAAGTAACACAAAGAACCAAATTATTTTAAGAGGAATAATAGTGTGGACGGATCACGAGAATACTCGCTTCATATTGCACAGTGTTTTACAAAGTATCATACTTTAAAAAGATATTAGCTTGTAAGAATATGTAATAACTTCAAAATGCAATGGGTATTTAATTTTAAAGGATGCCTTTAACATTTATATAAAACGTTTTTTGTACTCGTTCAATAGAAACTTATCTGACCACTGGATAAAGCTAGCAATAAAACTACTGGTCTGCAATGTGTTAATTGTGACGCTATATTACAAAATTTAACCACAATGCAGACAAAGTGAATTAAAAGTACAATAATAGCCCTGACATGTTTGGCTCAGTGATTAGAGCGTTGGCCTGTGGACTGAAGGGTCCCAGGTTCGATTCCAGTCAAGGGCATGTACCTTGGTTGTGGGCACATCCCCAGTAGGGGGTGTGCAGGAGGCAGCTGATGGATGTTTCTCTCTCATCGATGTTTCTAACTCTCTATCCCTCTCCCTTCCTCTCTGTAAAAAGTCAATACAATATATTTAAAAAAAAAAAAGAACAATAATTTCTTGAACACCTAGCATGGGCCAGATTTTACATGCATGCTTTCTTTTTAATGCTCACAACTGCACTTCAAAGTAGACATGGTTAGCCCCATTTTACAACTGGCTCAAGACTCAGAAGCTCGAATGAGCTGAACAAAACACCCAAAGTCACACAGCTGGTAAGTGGCAAGCCTGTCTGATCCGAGTATTCATGCTTATGTAGCCAAAATATCTCTGTGAAAGTATTTGTACATGGCCCACTCTTCAAAAGGGTTTTCGGAAGCTTACACATTAAAAATAAATTAAGAATGCACGGCACACACACAAAATTAAATGGAGCTGTCTAATGGATGTAACTAAACATAGACATTTGAGATAAATATTTATGAAAGTAACTTTGCATCCCTACAACCAGTCTCCAGTTAATAGGTCTGGCCAGAAAATGTTAGGCCTGCATCTCACGGTATATAAAGCAGTGAGCAGCAAGACAAGTTGCACTAAGTATAATGGCTCCAAAGCCAGCCATAAAACAAACCCATAACATTTTCCAATCGTATTTACCTAAAATACAACTACTCTAAAGGAAAACTGAGTATTACATGAGCCTCTGGTCAAAGAAATAACATACACTTTTTTAGAGTGACAGAATAGCAAAGGCTTCCGGCTCCTTCAAACTTCGCCTAACAAACATTCAACAAGAGAAATACCCCCTCATGGTCTGGAGGTAGAACTAAGGTAAAAATGAGCAATAGTAATCCCTCATTCATTCAGAAAACATCTAACACATCTATACTAATAAAAGGGTAATATGCTAATTAGACTGGGAGACCTTCCAGATGTCCTTCCGGACAAAGCCATGGTGGCAGGGCTGAGGCAGAGGCGGTTAGGGGCGATCAGGCCAGGAGGGGAGGGCAGTTGGGGGCAAGCAGGCCGACAGGGGTGGCCAGTTGGGGGGCGAGCAGGCTGACAGGGTGGGGCAGTTGGGGGC
>NW_005370683.1:1203469-1205155 GCF_000412655.1 Myotis brandtii
GGAACAAATTTCATGCACGGGGCCACTAGTATATATATAAAAGCCCAGCAACCGTTAAGGCTGAACCGCCGGAACGGTCGATATGACGCACACTGACCACCAGGGAGCAAACACTCAGCACCAGAGCTGCCCCCTGGTGGTCAGTGCACTCCCACAGCGGGAGCACCACTCAGCCAGAAGCCGGGCTCATGGCTGAAGAGCGCAGCAGCAGTGGCAGGAGCCTCTACCATCTCCATGGCAGCGCTAAGCAGTAAGGAGCGAGCAGGTGGGCGGTTAGGTGTGAGCAGGCGGGGGTTAGGTGGGAGGGGTCCCGGACTGCGAGAGGGTGCAGGCTGGGCTGAGGGACCCATCTCTCCCCGTGCACAAATTTTGTGCATTGGGCCTCTAGTACCATAATAAGATGCTATGCCTACACATAAAGATATACAAAATACAAGGAACCTGGAACAAAGTTGGAGACACAAAACATACAATCTATAATAATAAAAGCATAATATGCTAATTAGACAACCTTCCAGACTAAGCGGGGGCTGCGAGGGAAGCCCAGGTCCCGGGTCCCAGGTGCCAGAGGGAAGCCTGTGCTGGCAGCTGGTGGAAGGAAGGCCTACTCTTGCATGAATTTCGTGCATCAGGCCTTTAGTCACTTAATAATAATGCATAACAAGTAAGTGTGAAATAAACACTAATGGTAAGTGCTCCTGAAGTTGTAGGAGGGGAAAATCACTAGGTTTGTCAGGCAGTTTCATGGAACAGCCAGGCTTGCAAGTAAAAAGGAAGTAAGTTAATGAAAGAAAAATTATTACATCTTAATGAATGGTTAACACAGACACATAACTGTCATAAACTAAATGCCAAAGTTGGGGGAGGCTTCTTTTTTCTAGAAGCAGAAGATTTTAAAATTCTGAAGATTTAATTTTAATGCTCCTAAGAAAATTAATTTAAACTACTTAAGCAAATCACATGTGCTTTGTGCAGAACAAAGAATTTGGATTTCAAAAATAGACAATATTCACCTTGTAGCTCTGCCAACTTATACTTTGAATGTAACCATGGCAAATTATTTAACCTATCTGGTTTACCCATCTATAACATGTGAGTGATAATATTAATTCAAGAGGCTTTAGGATTCAGTTAGATAATGTACTGGGGAAAGTGTGTTAATTTTATTATCTAAAT
The DNA here is from genome assembly GCF_000412655.1 of Myotis brandtii. Lineage (NCBI taxonomy): Eukaryota > Metazoa > Chordata > Mammalia > Chiroptera > Vespertilionidae > Myotis > Myotis brandtii. Next base: position 1,204,646 of record NW_005370683.1, read on the forward strand.
TCTTTAAAATCAAATTCTTAAACAAGCTTTTCTGCTCTTTGTACCTAAAAATAGTTTTGTTGAAGGAACTTTAATCGTCAATAATAAACTGGATCTGTTATTTAAATACAGTAAACATGGTTAATATTATTTTCAAAATCCTATTTTAACCAGATTTTTTTTTTATTTACAGACAAGTACTAATTCTACAGAATCTGGAAATTTCTAATATCATTCTACCATCTCTCTAAACATAACTTTATATTATTTTTCTTCTTTATTCTAACATCAATTAGTACTACTAACTAATAAATTACATGTCTATTTAGGTCACCAATAGATTTTTGGTGATAACGTAGGACTGAAGAAACTAGAAATATTAAAGTGCTTATGTTTCTTTTCTCTCCCAAACCTTTATATTACTCAAAGAATATTTGTCAGAAATACCAATTTTTCCACTGGCTTTCTCTCTGCTTTCACCTTCTTAATTAGTTAGCCTCATACACAGGTTGCTTCGAGTGAAAACTGTTT
>NW_005370683.1:1206750-1232136 GCF_000412655.1 Myotis brandtii
GGAACAAATTTCATGCACGGGGCCACTAGTATATATATAAAAGCCCAGCAACCGTTAAGGCTGAACCGCCGGAACGGTCGATATGACGCACACTGACCACCAGGGAGCAAACACTCAGCACCAGAGCTGCCCCCTGGTGGTCAGTGCACTCCCACAGCGGGAGCACCACTCAGCCAGAAGCTGGGCTCATGTCTGAAGAGCTCAGCAGCAGTGACAGGAGCCTCTCCCATCTCCGTGGCAGCACTAAGGAGAGGCGCGCCAAGCAGTAAGGAGCGAGCAGGTGGGCGGTTAGGTGTGAGCAGGCGGGGGTTAGGAGGGAGGGGTCCCGGACTGGGAGAGGGTGCAGGCTGGGCTGAGGGACCCATCTCTCCCCATGCACAAATTTTGTGCATTGGGCCTCTAGTACCATAATAAGATGCTATGCCTACACATAAAGATATACAAAATACAAGGAACCTGGAACAAAGTTGGAGACACAAAACATACAATCTATAATAATAAAAGCATAATATGCTAATTAGACAACCTTCCAGACTAAGCGGGGGCTGCGAGGGAAGCCCAGGTCCCGGGTCCCAGGTGCCAGAGGGAAGCCTGTGCTGGCAGCTGGTGGAAGGAAGGCCTACTCTTGCATGAATTTCGTGCATCGGGCCTTTAGTCACTTAATAATAATGCATAACAAGTAAGTGTGAAATAAACACTAATGGTAAGTGCTCCTGAAGTTGTAGGAGGGGAAAATCACTAGGTTTGTCAGGCAGTTTCATGGAACAGCCAGGCTTGCAAGTAAAAAGGAAGTAAGTTAATGAAAGAAAAATTATTACATCTTAATGAATGGTTAACACAGACACATAACTGTCATAAACTAAATGCCAAAGTTGGGGGAGGCTTCTTTTTTCTAGAAGCAGAAGATTTTAAAATTCTGAAGATTTAATTTTAATACTCCTAAGAAAATTAATTTAAACTACTTAAGCAAATCACATGTGCTTTGTGCAGAACAAAGAATTTGGATTTCAAAAATAGACAATATTCACCTTGTAGCTCTGCCAACTTATACTTTGAATGTAACCATGGCAAATTATTTAACCTATCTGGTTTACCCATCTATAACATGTGAGTGATAATATTAATTCAAGAGGCTTTAGGATTCAGTTAGATAATGTACTGGGGAAAGTGTGTTAATTTTATTATCTAAATTCTTTAAAATCAAATTCTTAAACAAGCTTTTCTGCTCTTTGTACCTAAAAATAGTTTTGTTGAAGGAACTTTAATCGTCAATAATAAACTGGATCTGTTATTTAAATACAGTAAACATGGTTAATATTATTTTCAAAATCCTATTTTAACCAGATTTTTTTTTTATTTACAGACAAGTACTAATTCTACAGAATCTGAAAATTTCTAATATCATTCTACCATCTCTCTAAACATAACTTTATATTATTTTTCTTCTTTATTCTAACATCAATTAGTACTACTAACTAATAAATTACATGTCTATTTAGGTCACCAATAGATTTTTGGTGATAACGTAGGACTGAAGAAACTAGAAATATTAAAGTGCTTATGTTTCTTTTCTCTCCCAAACCTTTATATTACTCAAAGAATATTTGTCAGAAATACCAATTTTTCCACTGGCTTTCTCTCTGCTTTCACCTTCTTAATTAGTTAGCCTCATACACAGGTTGCTTCGAGTGAAAACTGTTTGTTCTTATCATGATGAACAAATATTTTGCTTCACAAAGTTTAACCTTCTGAATTTTAGGTATCTTTCATAAATTTAAAGACAATTATGGAAGTAGTCCACAAAATGTAAAGACAGGTACAAAAACAGATCCAGAGACAGAGAAACATCGATCAGACCATCAAACCTTAGAGGTAGGGGAGGGTGGGGGTAAGGGGGAGAGAGAGATCAACCAAAGGACTTGTATGAATGCATATAAGCCTAACCAATGGACACAGACAACAGAGAGGTGAGGGCATGAGTGGGGGGATGGGGGGGTAATGGGGGGATAAGGACACATATGTAATACCTTAATCAATAAAGAAATTTTAAAAAAGATGGCTATAATGAATAAATATCAAAGTAATTTTTTTTCCTTGACAATGGCCCAAAGACAGGATGAGGATGAACGTGCTAATAAGGGGCTGAGAAGTGCCTGCATAATCAATAGTTGACCACAGTGCTCACCTGCAAGGAACTGAGACCTGGTGAACAAATGACTTATAACCAGCCAAGTTTAGGGCTGTCTAGACATAAAATGGGCAGAGAAAGACAATCTTTTTATACATTTATGGTTCTGACATATGAGATAATTATATACTTCATAAGCATATAATAACAGTCATGAAAAAAAGTATAAGAAGAACCTAGAATGAATTTGCAAATATTAGGTACTTAATATCTGTTGAAGAGAAGAGGAAAAAGGGAGAAAAAAATATAATTTACCTAAGATCTCAAAGTACCATATTTATGGAACCTACAAGCAGAAATATTATATTAAAAAGTTATGCATAGCTTAAAGAAAGAAAACGCATATTATGCATATTCATTTAATGTTTCCAAAAAATCATTTTGATGGTATTCAATAATAAAGTTAATTCCCTTTTGTACCCATCCAATAAGATAAAATATTACATGTATAAAAAATGTTGTGAATTTTTCATGTCTCATGCAATATGAACAAAAAAAAAACTCACAAAAAAAGAAGCTTTCCTGGATCATAGTGTGTAATATAATAGTTGACATTTTGGAATAGTATATTTTATTTTAACCCATTAGCATCTACTAAATTACATGCATCTAGAGATATTATCTTGCTTCCATAGAAACGCAGAATATATGAGGTAATTAGGACTATGGTGAAAAGAGGAGAGAATGGTGCCTACCTCCTACAGGAAGTGGTTTCTTTAGTATAATGTCATAAATATAATCATACAATATATAGTTTCTTATCCATTTAGCAAAACCCCATGTTTTTAAATCTCTTGATCATTTGCCATTTAAACTTTTTTCAAAAAGGGTAAGTCACGTGTTATCTACTTGTCATGACTTTTATATTTTGGATTACACCAATAGGTTTCACATTAAATCATTATTGTGCATTCCTAATTTCATATGCTCATTATTTATGGGTAATCAGTTTAAGAGCACTATTTGTAATCATTATGAGAGCTATACTATTGCTATGGCTCCGTTCCCTAAGAGGTGGTTTAAAAACAAATTCTTGATTAAAGGTTTCCAAACACCAACATTATTATAAATCAAGGTAGTAAGAACGTGTCCTCAGGAAGGCATGAACGGAACAATATAAACTAATCAGTCGTATTATTAGCAGTCTGAAAGAGTATGTTAACAGAAGGATAACTGGTCTATATAAAATCCTAAGTGAACAAAAGCCAAAGTCGAAGGGGTTCAATGTGTGTCTGGCAATGGAAGAATAAAGAATTCCCTGGCAAACCAGGGACTACTTGATTTGTTACATTTCTCTTTGTATGGGAAATAAACAGAAGGAAAATGAATGTTTAAATATCACCAACTCCATTTCAGGTATGTTACCAACTCCCTTTGTACTCACTGCTGATTCACCAAGCAACTTCCCATAAGGATGAGTGGGCTGGAGGAGAGACAGAACAAAAAAAAAACAAAACAAAAAAACTCCCAAACACTGACCAGCTAAACTGAGCACAATTCACTTGGCCCTTACTCTTTTTGTTACTTCACAAAAGACATCTGGTTCTTCCTCCATCTGTTCTGGGTTGGCTTAGTGCAATTAGCACCCTTAACCCTAATCAACTCAGTAAGAATTGAGGGTTTGGGGGAAATCAACTTTACAGACTTAAACAGTTGAGGGCCAAAATGTAGATATTAGGGTACCCACTAAAGTAATACCATCCCAAGAGATCTTGTTTGAACAGTCATTCTGCATCTTCCCTTAAATCTCAACCTCTATTTAAAATACTCCTTCTGCCGAAACCGGTTTGGCTCAGTGGATAGAGCGTCGGCCTGCGGACTGAAGGGTCCAAGGTTCGATTCCGGTCAAGGGCATGTACCTGAGTTGCGGGCACATCCCCAGTGGGAGATGTGCAGGAGGCAGCTGATCGATGTTTCTAACTCTCTATCTCTCTCCCTTCCTCTCTGTAAAAAATCAATAAAATATATTAAAAAAAATAAAATACTCCTTCTTTGATGTGATCATAGTAAGTACTTCCCCTTCACCTCTGTGCATCCTCCCCCGCCCCCTGCAGTTTTCATTTCTTATTTGCAAAAGCCTAAAATAATAAAATCTATTTGGAGTTTTACATTTGGCAAAGGACTTCCACACATTATCATCTCATCTTATACTTAGGACTGTCTTCTGAAAAAAGCAGGATCCATTATCAGCCCATTTTTATATGACCCAATGACCTAAAGACCCATTATAAAACCTAATGACCCAGTAGGTTATATACAGTAATTCAATGTATAGGTTACAGCAGTGGTTCTTACCCAGGGACAATTCCTCACATGCTCCAGGGAGGGGAGGCATCTGTCAACATCTAGAGAAATTTTGTTTGTCACAGCTGGGGGCATCAAGTGGGTCCAGGCCAAGGATGCTGCTAAATATCCTACAACGCACAAGATAGCTCCCTACAACAAAGAATCATCCAGCTTAATATGTCAATAGTGCCAAGTTAGGAGGAGTGAAATGAATCCTGTCTCTACTACTTATTAGCTTAGAAAACCTATTTAACCTCCGAGTTCCCTCATTTGTATACAAGGCAATAAACTTGTTTTTTAATCTGTATACCGTAAAATTTGCTTCTTTCAAGTGTATAGTTCTATGAATTTTGACAAATACAGAGTCATGTAACCACAACCACAATAAAGATGCAGAACACTTCCATCACCGTGAAAGACCACAATAAAGATGCAGAACACTTCCATCACCGTGAAACCTTCCCTCATGCTGTCCATTTGTAGTTAAACAGCAGCCCACAGCTAGTGACTGAGTGTTCACCTCCCTACAGTTTCACCTTCTCTACAAGGTCATATAAATGCAATCATACAATATGTAGTCTTCAAGTCTGGTGTACTCATTCATGCATTTGAGACTCATATATGCTGGTGTGCGATGTATCAGTACTGCATTCCTCTTTATTGCAGGGCAGTATTCCATTGTATGGATAGAGCACAGCTGGTTTATCCATTCACCATCTGAAGGCCTTTTAGATGTTACCAGTTTTTGGTGATTATGAATAAAGCTGCTATAAAAATCTGCACATAGATTTTTGTATGAACGTAAGTTTTCATTTCCCTTGTATAAGTATCTATTAGTGGAACTAATGCCTTGTATAGTGAGTGTGTGTTTAAATTACCAGTAACAAGAAAAGCCAAACTGCTTTCCAACGTGGCCGTATCATGCTGAAATCACAAGAGTAATGTATGAACATCCCAACTGCACCCCATTCTCACTTGAACTTGGTATTACCAGATTTCTGATTGTGCCATTTTAATAGGTATATATTGGTATCCAGTGTCAGTTTAATTTGCCTATCTCTAATAATAAGTTATATTGAGCACCTTTATAAAAATACCTATTTTTGAGCAGTTTTAGGTTTACTAAAAAATTGGGCAGAAAATACTGTATTCCGTCTTTCATCTCCAACTCCCTCTCCTCCCCACACCAGTATCACCTATTTTTAACATCTTACCTTAGTGAGGTACATGTGTTACAATTGATGAGCCAATATTCCTATATTAATATTGACTGAAGCCCATACAGTTCACTTTTTGTGTTATGTAATCTGAGTTTGGACAAATGTGTAATGATATATATCCACCATTACAGTATCACCTATAGCAATTTCACTGCCCCCAAAATCTCATGTCCCATCTATTCATTCCTCTCTCCCACTTTCTCCCCAAACTCCTGGCAACCACTGATCTCTTTACTGTCTCCATAGTTTTGCCTTTTCCAAAATGTCATGTAGTTGGAATCAGAAAGTATGCAGCCTTTTCATGCTGGCTTCTTTCCCTTAGTAACATGCATATAAGTTTCCTCAATGTCTTTTTGTGGCTTATACTCATTTCTTTTCAGCATTGAGTAATATGTATGAGTTGTATAGATTTATCAGTTTATTTATTCATTCATTTATTGAAGGACATCCCTGGAAATTTCTTGTTTGAAGCTATTTCATCTTATATTAAATTGCAGATGGATCATGAGAATTCTCACCTTATATTACACAGTGTTTTACAAGATATTAGCTTATAAGAACATGTAATAAATAACTTCAAAATGCAATGGTATTTAATTTTAAACCGTGCCTTTAACATTTATGTATTGTACTCGTTCAATAGAAACTTATCTGTCCACCGGGTAAAGCTAGCAATAAAACTACTGGTCCACAATGTGTTAAGAGACATTCAATTTTCTCTTACTTAATGTTAGCATAATATATCTTTTTCCATCCTTTTAGCGTTTAATCTATCTTCATCATTATATTTACAGTCACTTTCTTGTTGAGAATACATAGGTATTTTTTTACTCAATCTGACAATCTGTGTCTTTTAATTGCTATATTTAGACCATATATACTAGTATTTAATACAATTATTTTCCTTTCTGTTTGTACACTCTGCTTGGTGTTCTTCTGCTCCTTTTTACTGCCTTATTTTGCATTGTTAAAATATTTTCTAATACTCCATTTTAACTTATCTGTTGGGTCACCTGGCAGTATCACTTTGTATTCACTTTTTTAGTGCTAGCTCTAAGGATTACAAGATACATTCCTAACTTTTCAATCTACTCAAAATTAATATTTTACCATTTCCAGTAAAAAAAAAAAAAAGCTTACAACAGTAGAGATCCCTTTATCTCTCCCATTAGTATAGGTGTCATATATATTACAACTACATACACTGAAAAATCAGACAATGTTATGAATTTGGCTTTCAATGTCATATATATTTTAAAGAACTTATGATGAGAAAAATAAAGTATATTTACTCAGTTATTTACTATTTCTGTGACTCTTCCCTCATGACTGATATTTTAAGTTTCCTTCTGATGCGATTCCCCTTCAGTCTGAAGAAGTTCCTTCAGTATTTCAGAGCAGAGCTGCTAGCAATGAATACTCTTGGTGTTCCTTCACTGAGAATGCCTTTCTTTTGCCTTCATTTCTGAAAGCGCTATTTTCACGTGATATCAAGTTCTTGGTCAATAGCTTTTCTCTTTTTGCAGGTAAAGGTTTACTGCCCCTGTCTGCTGGCCCCCATGATTTCTGATGAGAAATCCACACTCATTTGACTCACTGGTCTCTTGTGTACATACTGTGGGGCTTTTTTTCCTCACTGCTTTCAAGTGTATTTTTTATCTTTGCTTTTCAACAGTTTTTGATTATAATGTACCTGAACCTGTCTTTCTTTGAATTGATACTGCTTGAAATTCAAAGTTTCTTAGTTAGTGCTAGGACTCAGCCCACCCACAGGTTAAACCCAGGAGATTAAGGAGAAAAAAGACAAACGGTAAATTCTCTGCCACATCAGTTAATCTTCAAATTTTAACTTCCCTTCCCTGCTGTCACTTACTTTTCAGGGTCCTCAGCTGCATTTTGCATTATTTCTAGAGCTTTCAGCTGTAATTAGTGGAGAGACAGGATGCACACCATTTGACTAGCACCGGATATCACTCCTCACATTTTAAAACGCAATTGTTTTCCTGACAGCACACAGGACAGATACAACTATGAATTGGGGAGGCAGAAAAAGACATTCCAAAAACATCAGAATTAAATGCTCAGAACACTGGAAATTGGACCAAACACTCTTTAACTGACATGTTTAAATGTATCTAATTAAAGAACAAGTGCACATCTGGCCGGGTCAAACATCCATCTACTTTAAGATACTGTAAAAATAATCACACAGAAAACTTCAGTTTCTACTTTCTTCTCCATCTTCAATACAGATGAATACCTCAAAATACTAGCCCCAGGCTCTCAAGTACTCACCTGTGCGTTCTGCCCACCATTTACTACTTTGAAACCGTGTCAGTTGGCTTAGAATTGTGTGGTCTATGAAAACACAAAGCTACTTTTCAAAGCCAGCTTTCCATTAAAAAACACTCTTTCAAAGAGTGTACTCCTCAGCTTCAACAAGATGCCTTAAATAACAAACACAGAAATAGCCAGCAAGGCAGGCTTGCTCACAGAGCTGGCTCAAATAACAAAATCCAACCTAATTCAGGTCATTCAATTGAAGAGCCGCCTAGAACTGAGCGCCAATTCTCAGAGGAGGGAAACTCCCGCCTGTTAAAAGTTAAAATGTTTCAGAGTGAATACAAAAGGGTTCGCTCTAGGACAGCACTGGGCTTAAGAGCCTCGTTTTCATAATGCACTTGGGTTATTTATTTAACAGCTTATACTTTGATGAGACTAGGCTTGAGCACTCTCCCCTGTGAAAGCTTGACACACCCTGTTTTTCTGTCCACCTCACAGTGAGAAAGGGGCCTGAGCAGGTAGCAGGTAACCTCAACACTCCTTTTCCTTTCCTCTCAGCTGGTTAAGAAAGCTCCAGGGTTAGAAGACACTTTTCCCAGAGTCTAATCACATTCTCTTACTTTACAGAAAACAAGCTAAGTCAAGGCAAGTGACCTGTTCAAAATCACATATTTAAGTAAAAAGTTAAAGGTCACCAATAACATGACATAATGAAGCCAGAAGTGAGAGAGAAGACAGGTCCTTAAACAGGAAGTTACAAAGTAACATGTCTATTCTCATGTTTCATCCCTCTGGGAAAGAAACATTTTATTTTTCCCCATTGATTTAAAACACCACCTGCTCTTCCTTATTATATCAACAGCAGAAGATATTCCAGACAATTCAGTTAAAAGCTCAAAAGAACTAAGAGGAAGAAACAAAAGAGGCAGTGTTGTGCCATGTCCACAAGCAGGAAGGCCCGTAACCAGAACAGGGCATTCATAAGTGCCAGGACCTAACTGATGGGCAGTGAATCGGTGTGCCTCAAAATCCAGGGACAGATCTGTTTCCCTTAACCCAACACTGCAATGTTCTGGGGAAATCTACAAATTGAGCACATGACCTGTGAAACTAGTCCTCTCATGCAGTTACCAAAGGCCAGTCTCGGAAAATAAGTTTCACTGACTCACCCCAAAAGGTACAATTGGGCCTTGAGACAGAAAGGATATCACAACCAGGTCTAGAAATGCAGCATCTTCCCTCCCAACTGCTGCCTGAGCTCTGACAGCGGTGATGAAAATACAGATCCGTCCTCAGATTGATCTCATCGGGTACCAAGTGTCTTCTCTGGTTACTGGTGTCACAACCACACACACACACACACACACACACACACTCAACACTCCAGGCCCCTCATTACCATCCTTGCTGCGGTTTCATTCAGAAAGGATTATTCAAAAATGTAAAGGCAAACAGTAAATAATTTTTTGAAAAATAAAGGCTAATCATCTAATTGGCTTTCCAAAGGCCCCTGATAAATGGTACTAAGGACCGAAGTTACCACTCAATAGTGTAACTAGAGTTTTGGAGTGCAACAGGTCTATAGATATGAACGGAGGGAGGGAGGGTGGCAGAGAAGAGAGAGCCCCTCATTGTATTTTAATGGCCTAAAAATATGTTTAATTGATGAAATAAATTCAGTGATATAATATTTCTTTTAGAACATGAAGCTCAAAAGCGGAACAGTTGCCTTGTTCTGTGTAGCTCAGTTGGTTGACTGCTGTCTCATGCACATGCTGGGTTTGCCACTCATTCCTGGTAGGGGGCGTGCAGGAGTCAGCGGATCCACATTTCTCTCTCTCTCTCTCTCTCTCTCCAGCTCCCTTCCTCTCTGAAATCAATAGAAACTTTTTTTTAAAAAAAGCAGAACAGTTAAAGATAAGTACCAAAGTATAGGCAGGTCTTACTCAAAAAGCAAATTGCTTGGTAGGACTTGAATATTTCATCGATATCTACATTGAAAAAGATGACACATAAACTGATTTTATTAGACCACTTTATTTTAAAATTGCTATCTTTCTGAATGACCTCAACATCATACATTAGAAGGAATTACAAGTTGGAAGAAATTGCACCTGACTAGCTAGCCAGACATTCTAGTATTTGAAGGGAAGAATAATCACTTCTTCAAAATACTTTTTAAAATCAATAATCAACAATGGCTGCCTCTTAAAGGAAAGGTAAATATTATCTAAACAACTAACACGGCTCCAGGAGCCCTATATGGCAGGGTGTTAATCTGGTCGGAGAAGAGCTAGGGGTCTTGTCTTAAAGCTATATTGACATAGTTAGCATACTACCTATATTGTATGTTATAGACCAATAAACATAGCAAAGCACTCTAAAAATGCTCTTGTTCACACTTAAGATTGAGAAACACCAAGTATTTTAGCAAAGAATAAAAACACCAAAGGGTGGTGAGAGTGGGGGAGGGAATATGAAGATGAGGGGATGGCAAGTGGTGGGAAACTAAGCTCCAAATGGTTGCCTTTGTTTTTACAGGGTGATTTCTTTGGTGAAATATTTTTAACAACAACAAAGAAATGAAAATGAATGTTCATCATAACATCATAAAATGTATAGTATGGAGTCTGCAACCTACCAGTTTTGGGAGTCTATTAATCTCTAAATATTTTATCTAAATAACTCAATTACAACTAGAGTAAGTGTGGAAATATTTCCAATTTGCAGAAATTGGTAAATTTACCAAAAAAATTTTAACAAATCCTTAAGAGCACAACCTTATTTACAAGTCAATCAGCTCAAGAACATGAAATAATTGGTTTTCTTGATAAGAATCATGGAAGTAGCAGCATTAATCATTTAAAGAGACCAGAGAGGATTGTGGCGCTCCACGGAGAGTGCCAGAGACATATGGCTTTCAAAGTTGCCATCTTCCTATTTTACAAATTATCTTAACAAAATGAACAACATAAAATAATGTTCTTGAATATAGTTTGAATCCACAAAAAACGGATTCAAACTATATTCAAGTAAAATAAAGCTAATTTGAGAATTTAACAGGCAGGAGCCAAAAGTAATAAAATAATTCAAGTGTTTCCAGCAAGTCAACCAATGTTTACAAAACACAAATAGAAGTTACCAAAGGTGACACTGTCCCCTCTTCCATAGCTTGCAATCTGAGTATCTTCGCTCATTCATTCCATTTCAGAGGACAGGTTCCCTTACAGATTGAATGAAACCATTTCTCCACTGTAACCACTGAAGCAGCCCTTAGAAATCTGGAATCAGATGGGACCACAGAGGCCCTCCAGTCAGGCTATGAATACAATGCAGACTTCTTCTTCATCACCTGGACAGGTCTCTGCACAGTGTGCAGACTGCCTACTTGTACAGACTCCCATAGACTCCTTGCTGCACTCACTGAAAGCATCTGTCTCATGGTTGGCCAGAACCAAGTGTACACCAAAAGAAATAATACAAAATATTTGAAATGTAAAAAATACATATGGAACATATTATAAACATATATCCTAATACTTTTAATTTTTCTTGATTTTAAGAGCATTCTCGTAGCTTGGAAGTATTTTTAATATTAACTCTGTTATCCCGCATTAATAGCCAATTGGTTTGCTCTAGGCTCCCCCAGACTGGATACGCATGGAGCATGAAGGACTGAGCTCGCTGTTGGACTCCACGGGAGGCAACCCTGACAGAGCATCCAACTAAAGTCATTTTATCTGCCAAATGTCAGAGATTACTTATCATTATCCCCCATGGGATTAATAAAGCATATTTTGCTCACCACCTAGTAAAAAGTGTTTTACAAATATGTTCAATGAAAGAAAGGGGATATGTCAAATTCTTTAGCTGCAGAATTTCCCTAATCTACAAACCCAGCCATGCTTTCAAAAGAAACATAAAAATGAAGTTTTATAAGACATATTCCTAGGGAACCCAGAAAAGCTTCTATTAATCATCATACTCTTTTCCAAATGCCTCCAAATCTTCACCTTAATAATAGTTTATAATTTTGCTAGAAATTAATCAGTCTGTTGATCTGTAATTCCTAGAATTCATTTTCTTTTGAATAATTAAGGCAATGTTTGTCTAAATGACTCATCTCTGGATACATCATCTTCATGACCACTTAGAAATAATAAAAATTTACTGACAATGGCATTAAATTCACATCTACAAATCCTTCTAATCCAAATCGAATTAAGTCATCTAGTTTTTTCACTTAAAGCAAATAGAAGTTAACTATTAACCAGAGCAGTAGCTATTTATATGCAAAGCATAAATGCTTATTAATAAACTAGAGGCCTGGTGCACAAAAATTCGTGCACGGGGGGGGGGAGGGTCCTTCAGCCCGGCATGCCCCCTCCCACAGTCTGGGAGCCCTCAGGGGATGTCCTACTGATGGCTTAGGCCCGCTCCCCACAGGGAGGTGACCCAACTGATCAGGGGAAGGCACCGCCCCCATAACCCCGCTGCTGCTGCCACTGCTGGCCGTGGCAGCTGCGAGGCCTGAGCCCCGGTCCTCGCAGCCACCGGGGCTTACAGCTGCCTGAGCCCACGGCTGTCATGATCCCTGGGCCTCACAGCCACTGTGGCTTTGTCTGGATGGACGTCCAGAAGACATCTGCCCTAATTAGCATATTACCTTTTATTAGTATAGATAACTATAATTCTTATATGAGAAATGCTTATAAGTACATATAAATCTATATTTGAAAATGAGTATCATTTTTAGAAAAATATAATTTTGAAAATGCTCTAGAATATAAGGATTTCTTGCACAGATAAATATTAAGTAATTATGTAATTACTAAATGAATATCACAAAATTATGTGTTTCTTCTCCAACATTCATGTGTTTCTTAATCAGGGTATTAGCTTATTTTAAAAAACTAAGTTCTTAAAAGAAAAAATGACTTCTTACTTCTTCAGTCTCAACATCTGTTCATTCACAATAAATACTTCATTCATCTGAATATTATTATGTTCTTTAAAATTTACTTATGTTGACACTATTATTAAAGTGTCACTTATTTGTTCCTATTTCACAGGTTAATGAAGAAATATCACCTAAAAATAAAAGCATATTGTTAGAATCTTTTGTTGTGTTTTTGTTCCCTGAACTTCATTAGTTGAAAATGACCAACTACTGACAACAAAGAATAAAAGCATATCATATATGTACTTGTAGTAAATTCCATTTCTTTCTGTCCACTCCTATATTTCAAGGTTCAAATCGCACAATGAAAATTGCAAATTTTTCTATTTATGCAGGAATTATGGCTGTGAAACTAGGTAACTTGTCCATTGTACTCATACTAATATACAACTTATAGCTCTACAGAGGGTTTTCATTACTAACATGCCAAGGAGACTTATTGCGCAGTTTACTTCTGTTCACTAATTCAATAGATGTTGCTGTCTACAATAGAAATAAAATGGGAGGAAAAATTCAGATCAATTAATCAAATGCAGGTGCCAGCCACCTGTCAGGCACTGGGCTATGTCACAGGGATTAAAAAAGGGCATGAGGTGGGCAAAAGACATAGCCTTTGAACTTTTAAAACTTATAATATGGTAGAGAGTACAGTTATGTAAAATTACATTACAACAATACAAATAGCTACTATTTATTAAGCATATACTGAGGACTAGGAACTATGCTGAGCTTTTAATAGAAACTACTTTATCAGTTGACACACACAAGAACTCTATGAAGCCCAGCCACTGTGGCCCAGTGGTTGAGCGTTGACCTATGAACCAGGAGGTCATGGTTCCATTCCTGGTCAGGGCACATGCCCGGTCGCAGGCTAGATCCCCAGTGTGCAGTAAGCAGCTGATTGATGATTCTCTCTCATCATTTAAGTTTCTATCTTTCCCTCTCCCTTCCTCTCTGAAATCAATAAAATATATTTTTTAAAAAGAACTCTATGAAGTAAATTCTTTGTAAAGCCTGACCTGCTAGCTCCAGGTAGACACTATATGTATTACTGTGCCTTACATATTTTTTTTATTACTGTCTACATCAAAGATATATGAGTATCACACTCGGGCAGTCATAGAAGTGGTGTAGAGAAAGGCATAATAAAACGTGTCTGGAATGGCAAGGTATTAAGAGTATAGGAATTCACAAGATTAAAAACTAAAATGGTAAACTGGAAAACTGGCTTAAGCCGGGTCTTCATAGCATAATTTGATTATTTTGTTTAACAATTTAAGTTTCCATATTTATCAGAAGCACCCATATTCCAATTAGTTTAAAATGTAACATAAGACTACTATTTTAATTATCGCAATTTGGACTAGTGATGCCACTTCGTTGCTATGAAGTTACAGACTGGCCTCACTTGAAGCCTGGACCCATTTTTCACATCCAGAATTAAAATACAGGTCATTTAAGGATCAGAGCAACCTCAAGATCATGATACTTATTCTTTAAATTCCGTACATTTAATAACATCTCTTAACATTTGTCACATCATAACACATTTACCCATGCTTTGTCCCCTATATTTATAACCAGGTCCATATGGAAAATAAAGTATGTCTTCTATTTATTTTTTAATCCCAAAATTTTTTATGCCTGGCCCAATGCTTAGTACCTACTTAATAAAGTTTATTACAGAATCTGAAATATGGATTGAGCACCAAGAAGAAAACAAGAGTCCTAGCTGGTGTGGGTCAGTGGCTAGAATGTAGGCCTATGGACCAAGGGATCCCAGATTCCATCCTGGTTAAGGGCACGTACCTCGGTTGCAGGGTCCTCCCTGACCCAGGCCCTGGTCAGGGCTCATGCAGGAGGCAACCAATCAATGTGTTCTCTCACATCGATGTTTCTGTCTTTCCCTCTCTCTTCCACTCTCCCTAAAAATCAATGGAAAAATATCAAGTGAGGATTAATGAAGAAGAAGAGGAAGAAGGGGAAGAAGAGGAAGAAGAAGAGGAGGAGGAGGAAGAAGGGGAGGGGAGAGGGAGGGGAGAGGGAGGGGAAGAGGAGGAGGAGGAGGAGGAGGAGGAGGAGGAGGAGGAGAGATTTCAAATTCCATACCCAGCATTCTCCAGGAGAATGATTCACTGAATTTTGGAAACATCAGAGAGAGATGATGTGAAGGTCAGGGGAAACTGATCAGGCCTCTTTATAGTCTGGGTGAAATATGACTCTCCAACCCTCACCCCCACCCCTATCTTGAATTCCATGTTCAACTAGAAAATGCAACTACTTTAACCATAATCCCTCTTCCTACAAAACTCTCTGCCAGGAATAGTGGAGGCATTAGAGCGTTCACAGCACTGAGTGTGTGTGTGGGAGGGGGGATGGGGGGGGAAGATGTACTACCACATAAGAAGTTTGATTCTACCATCGTGTGTCAACAGTTAATCGTTGAATAAGGTCATTAGGGGCGCCAACCCATGCATAATTGAAAATCCATATTAACTTTTGAGTCCCCAAAACTTTACAGTATCTGCAGAGGACTGGTTCCAGGACCCCCATGAATATCAAAATCTTTGGATGCTCTAGTCCCTGATACAAAATAATGTAGAACAGTGTACCTATACAGTTGGTCCTCTGCCTCTGCAGATACCTAACCAGGGAACAAAACTATTGTTTTCGATCCACAGATACAGAGAGCTGACTGTACACGCATTGAAATAAATCCACATACAAGTGGACCAACGCAGTTCAAACCCATGTTATTCAAAGGTCAACTGTAGTTACTTTAAGTTCATCTTGAGAGTCTAGTCATCTTTCATGAGTGAATCAAATTCCATTTTTTAGACCTGTAAGACTGATGAAGTGATCTGCTTTTGTCCCAGGCACTGAGAAACGTTAGACTTAAATGTCTTAAACTTAAAAAAATATCTATTTTTCCCAATTACTTTAAACCGCCTGAAATGACAGACTTGAGTCAGAAGCAACCCGAGAGACATTTAATTACCCACAACCACTGTATCATTTTCCTATGACATCCCCAATGCATAGACAACCCGGTCTCAGCTCAAAAAATTACTCACCAGGGTTATATAGTTTTAGTTTTTATCTATTCATTACATACTTATCGAATGACTGCTGTGTGCCAGGCACCAGACTACGCACTGGTGAAGAGGGGTATGCAAAAACAAAAATAAAAACCTGTCTTCATAGAGATTATGTTCTAGTGAAGGGAAACAGGAGAACAATAAAGCAGGGAGATAAAAAAAAAAAAAGTAAAAGTAAAGAGTGGGGAGTACCAATGGTGGGGGCTGCAACGTCAGAGTGATCGAGGAAGAACTCATTAAGGGGAGACATTTATGAAACACAAAGATGAAGGAAGGATGTGGACGCCTGAGGAGTGCTTTCCAGCAGAGGAGTCAGACCTAAAGGCCGGGAAGGATGAACTGTGTGTTCTTAGGGACCAGGGCGGCTGGAGCAGGAGTGAAGTAGTAGGAAGCAATGTGGAAGGAGGGGGATGGGCATGAACACTGCAGCCCTGCAGGCCCCTGGCTGTTACTCTGAGCGAGATGGGAGCTACCGAGGGCAGCACTTCGAGGAGCACTGAAGTGGCAGGATCTGCTCCGTATTTTACAAGAATCATTCCAGCTGTCATGTGGAGAAAAGACAGCAGAGGCGTCAAGAAAAAGGCAGAGTGGCTAGGCCGGTGTGGCTCAGTGGTTGAGCATCGACTGATGAACCAGATGGTTCGATTCCCAGTCAGGGCACATGCCCAGGTTGCGGGCTCAATCCCCAGTGGGGGGCATGCAGGAGGCAGCTGATCAATGATTCTCTCTCATCATTGATGTTTCTCTCTCCCTCCCCCTTCCTCTCTAAAATAAATAAATAATTTTTTTTTTTTTTAAAGAAAAGAAAAAGGCAGAGTGAACAGCTAGGACACTTGCAGTGCTTCAAGTGAGAGATGGTATTTTGGATCTGGGTGACAGAAATGGAAGTGATGAGAACTAGATTCTAGATATATTTAGAGGCCAGATTCACAGGATAAAGAAAAGTATTTAAGGAGGCCCTGGCCAGGTAGCTCAGTTGGTGAGAGAATCGTCCTGATATGCCAAGGTTTCAAGTTAGAGCTTGGGGCAGGGCACATACAAGAAGCAACCAATAAATGTGTAAGTGGAACAACTAATCAATGTTTCTCTCTCTGTCTTGTCTCTAAGAAATGAGTGTAAAAAAAGAAAGTATTCAACGAAAAATGACTGCTACAACTCTAGATTTGTAGTATTGATTAAAACATACTGGATGAATTTTAACATCAGACGAACAAGTAGAAGGAGAAACTGCAAACTCCGAAAAAATTCTAAGTATTTCCTAATACAGGATAGAAGTGAATATAACGAAAGATTTTATAAGAATTCCCAACAAGCTTGCTTTCAAGACACATGACAAAGGACTTCATCAGTTTTGTGTGTGTTTTCTGCATGTTTTCATTTCAGTCACTTCACTGCCTGGCGGGCAGGCGGCCTGTGGGCCCTGCGTGACCTCTGAGATAGTCCTGAGATACATGCTGTCTCACCTACAAAACCAGATGGCCGCCTTACCCTGACACTGCCTGTCCACCCAAAAATAGAACTCTAGAAACCTATTTCCTATGAATATAGAGCAAATGTTGGAATTAGTTAGACATCGCAATAACTGCTTCAAATTTTACCCCGAGATTAACTTATAATGATGCCTACATTTCAAGAACCTTTGAAATCCATCGTTACACGTGCTTGAGTCACTATATCATTTTCTTTCAAAACTATAAGCACTTGCTAACCAAATATTAAATAGTGAATGTCTAGTCCTTGAATACTAGGCACACAATTTTAGTTTCCAATGTTCTCTCTCTGTTGTATGGAATGAGTTCCTGACATGGGAGTCATAACCAAATCCAAAAATATAATGGAGTTTTACATGAAAGCTTCCATTATTAATGTTCTTTTTATCCCAAAGCTATTACTTTCAAGTTTTTATGAACAGTATTCATTCTTTGCCTCTTAAGAGGCAGACATATCTTTTCCATGGGGAACTGGACTCTTGTCTATAAATAGGCATGTAAAATATTACAAGACAGACCTAATACCACAGGTCCAACCAGTCCCTTACTACCAGCAGAGATTATACTCAAACGAAGAGATTCACATTTTTACTACTTTCTTCAACCCCTCCACACGGCCCAGAAAAACTGCTTGTTCTACTCAGTGCTCTGCATTTATCTTCCTCCTCTTGCCTCACTAGAAAAGTACCCTTCTCTCAGACAACCTATGTTTATCACTTCCTCCAAGACTGGGTTCAAAACTCCACCTGTCTGGCTGGAAGATAATATTACATAATAGAAACTGAACACTTGAAAGACAGAGTACTGCCATGCTTTTAAATTACTCATTCTGTCTTTCATGTTTGCCTGTTCATTTATAGGTGGAGTTTTTACTCACCTGTTACTAGTTATAAGCATTAAACTCTCATAATAGTTTTATTTCCCGTGACTGTTAAAAGGTGTTAGGGCAGCGGTTCTCAACCTGTGGGTCTCAACCCCTTTGGCAGTCGAACGACCGTTTCACAGGGGTCGCCTAAGACCATCCTGCATATCAGATATTTACATTACGATTCATAACAGTAGCAACATTACAGTTATGAAGTAACAACGAAAATAATTTTATGGTTGGGTCACAACATGAGGAACTGTATTTAAAGGGCCAGAAGGTTGAGAACCACTGTGTTAGGGCGTGACTGAGACGGCTGCACCTGATAGCTAGAGTGACCATTTATTGCTAGCCAGGCATGTTTGCATGCATCAGCTCATTTAATTTCTACAACAGCCTTATTTCCTAAGTGCTATCATCACACTCATTCTGGGGTCGTAGAGACTGAGGCATACAATGGTAATTTGCCAAAGGTTACACGGCTTACCTGTGAAGGCACTGTAGAAGCACTTTACCAATGTTAACTTATTTAATCCTCATAACTACCCTATGAGGCGGGCATTATCTCTATTCCACAGATAAGGAAACTAAAGTATGAGACTTGACACAGTCACCCGGGTAGTAAGTGGCCAGCCAAGGTGGGAGCCAGGGCAGCCCAGATCCAGAGGCCTCACACATCACCACCAAGCATTCGACTTTCTGAATTAACTGTGTATCGGAGGTTTCGTGTGTTCAACTATAGCAATGGTCTCTTGAGTATTACTTTTATGTATTCTTTAGTTTGCTACATATTTAAGAGCTTAATATATAAATAGTAGGGTAGCAAATACAGTGAGAGGACATATACTATTACAGTGGAACCTCAGCTCTCAAACTTAATTCGTTCCAGAAGGCTGTCTGAGAAGCAATTTGTTCGAAAACCGAATTTTCCCCCATTAGAAATAATGTAAATTGAATTAATCTATTCCAGACTCCCAAATGATTCCGTTTTAACCTTTCTTATATACAGTACATGTCTAATATACTGTTTAATGTATAAATAAACACTTCTTTTCTTAAATTTATCGAACCACCCCCCTATTAGCCTTAAACGAGTCATTTTTAGCATTTGATCCAGGAGTGTCTTCCAGGTCAGCACGCAGCATTTTTGCTTGTTCGTATACCAATGCCTCCAAAATGGCTGACACTGGCTAACTGCTTTTATCCACATCAACAAGTTTTTCTACTTCAATTGTCTGTGATCAGTTTCTTTCCCACCCTTAGAACATGAGCACTCTTGATGGCCTCGTTATGTTTCTTTCGCCAGCAACAAAAGCATTCTCTCCTTTGTTGCCTGAGAGACCCTTTTTGTCATGTTGAGAGTTGGAAGGGTCGTCAACACCAAAGTTTGGTTCCACAACAGACATTTTTTTCTGTGAACAACTTGGTAGAGAACCGAACTGTTCGAGATGGGAGACATTCGACAAACGAGGTTTGACTGTACTACCAAATTAGGTGACCCTGTAAGCTCCTGGTCTACCAGGGAGATGAGTCATGGCCAAAAAGATCCACTGCAAGGAATAATGCAGTTCAATGTCCTGAGCGTGTGGTTCAGAGAAAGCGCTAACATCCAGCAGAGGCCCACTGAGGGAGCTTTCCTGATAAAGCGAGGCCTGGAAGGATGAGTAAACATCCTTTGATGATTCTGTGTAGGATTAACAACCTCGTGTTTGTCTTTCCTTAGGTCTTTTTAAGACCAGGGACTATTTTTATCTTTGTCTCTCCAGCACCCAACAAAGTCATCACTCAGTAAGTGACTGTGGGATGGGTAGAGAGAATGTTATGGAAAAGCACATTCCAAGCAGACAGAACATCACGACAGAAAGGAAAAGCAGAAATAGCTTTTTTTTTTTATTTAATTTAGTTGCTACATCATGAACAGTATCTGTGTTGTTCAACTCCAGGAGGCCCCACTGTATTCCATGGGAATCCACCCCCTCCAGGGTAGATGCAGCATGAATGGAGCTTCGCACCCCCCAAGGTGTGCAACACAGCTGCCCTGAGTATGGGCATCCCTGTTCACAAGCTCTTAGCAAAGGAATGTTCTAACCAGCTCTGCTTTCCTCATTGTCACTCCATGGTATGCCACGGCTACTTTGCAAAGTCTATATTTTAAAATTCCTGTCCACATCACAGATGCTGGTAGCTTCAGGGACCAGAGTCAGTGTCACTGTGCAGAGGAGCATGGGCTGACTATGCAGCCAGACCTCTCCTGGCAAATTCTGGCTCCACCAGATGCTTTGTGACCAAGAGAAAGTGACTTTATCTCTTTCTGCTAAATATCTTCATCTCAAAAAGAATAGTATTGTGTCACTGGGTTATTTATTATGAAGATTACGTAAATAGAGGCAAAATGTTTAGAAGAGTGCCTGACACAGAGTTGTAATGAGCAAATGTTAGACATTATCATTTCCAGGGTATAGGCAGCTAATTCCATCGTGTCAATTCACATTCTTCCTAGAGAGTGACTGCTGAGATGTCGCCCTCGGGCAACACAGGGAGATGATGAAGTCAGATAAAGAAGAAAGCCCAGGCCTCCACCCTGGTGGCACTGCTGATCCCCTGACCCTGCTCAGCCTCTCTGTGAAGTGAGGCTCCTGTCGTGTGGCTTTGACACTTATTCCAGACCACACCATTCCAAACAGTGGTGCTAATCTATAATAATTCTATAATAATAAAAGCGTAATATGCTAATTAGACTGGACAGCCAAATGACCTTCTGGACCCCGGACCCAGGGCTGCTGGGAGGGCCAAGGCAAGCCACCACGGCTGCAAGGGCCGAGCCCCTTGCACGGATTTCGTGCATCAGGCCTCTAGTATTTAATAAAATGCCAAGTATAAAGCACGCAGTACTCCCAGCTTAGAATATCTACAAAAGTTGGCTATTTTTCTCTCTCTCTACATTCAAGGAACTTACATTTTAAATGTGGAAAAGGGGGTTTGAGGTTTTCTGGTGAGTACAGGTTTTTCTCATCACAATGGAAGTTTTCTTTTTAGAAGTGTTGCTACTACTGACTCTGAAGGTCCAAGAAAAAATAAGGGGAGGGGAGGATGTAAAGAAATGAAAAGAATCCCACTTCTGGGAATATATCCTAAGAATCCAGAAACACCAATCAGAAAGAATATATGCACCTCTATGTTCACAGCAGCGTTATAAACAATAGCTAAGATCTGGAAATAGATCAAGTGCCCATCAGTAGATGAATGGATTAAAGAGCTGTGGTACATTAACACAGTGGAATACCATGTGGCTGTAAAAAAGACTTCTTACCCTTTGCAACAGCATGGATGGACCTGGAGACTATTATGTTAAGCAAAAAAAGCCAGTTAGAAAAAGACAAATATCACATGATCTCACTTATATTTGGAATCTAATGAACAAAATAAACTGATAAACAATATAGGCCCAGAGGCATGGAAATGTGTAAAATAACAGATCTCAGTGGGATGGAGGGGACAGGAAGAGATTAGCCAAAGAATATATATGCATATATACATAACCCATGGACACAATAGTGTGGGGAAGGCCTTGGATGGGGCAAGGCTTGGGTGAGGGGGGGGGGCAAAAAGGGAGAAAATGGGGAACATCTGTAACACAGTCAACAACGAAAAATAAATAAACAAATAAATGAAAAGGAATGAAGAGTTGTAGATAGGATAGATGTATAAAGCAATCCAAGTTGGATGAGAAAAAGAAAAGGAAAATATCTCATGTGCTTTTTTTGTAAAATAGCAAGACTGCTTGCTATTTGAAGTCTACCAGCAGGTTCTACATCATTAGAGATGTTAAAGCCAAGGACATCAGTGTGAAGTCATTCAACTTAGACTGTATTCTTACTTAGGGGTTAAAATACAGAAGAGGGAAAGGTGAGTGGATGAAAAAGTAGTGTTTTATACAGAAGTCACATGAATAACTTCATAGAATTCACGTGAACAGACTTCCGTCATCTCTCTGACAGCTCACTCGAGGAGGGTGTTGCAATACTACTAGACAAACACAATTAGGTCATAATCCTCATTATGATTGTCAAGCCACCAGAAATAAGAGGGGGGAGAGGGTAGTGCATGTAAACTGTTAATGTGTATGAAACAAGAAAATAAAGGAAATTAAGCAAAGTTTTACTTTACACGCCAGTTTCATACCAGTAGTGAGCATAAATCCAATACAGCAACCTTGCTTTAAAAGAAGTTGAAAGTGAAAGAAAGAAATTGAGGGAAGGGGTATTTAAAAAAACACACAAAAAAAGTTGATTGCAAAAAGAAAGCATTAGTTGATTATTTAAAAATCTGGCTGATTCTGGCTAACTATGCTTATCTTAAATGAAACTCTTTTTTTACATTAATGCATAATTGCATGATGTTTTTGATAAAACAAGAAGTTTACATTTGCTTTGCATTAAAGAATAAGAATTCAAAGTGCCATTTGGGGAAGAAAATGTGAAAAATCTAAAAGAATTACTCAACAGGCCATACCATACTAATTACAAGATGCAATATGCAGCTACAAATTGTGTTCCAGTAGAGGGAGCCCTGGAACAGAGACTGACAGAAGAAACTGATGTAAATCTAAAATTAATTCAACAAATCCAGTGTTGTATATAGAAATATGTCAATGCTCAGTAAAGGTTTTGAATATTGGTGAATATCCACGTTTAGGGACTTCCTGACGTTCCCTACACAGGCACTAAATCATGTTTAAAAGGAGCAATAAAAGAAAATGCGAACACCATGGAGAAAAGGCCAAATTAAACTGCTTGTTTTTTGGGTTATGTATGTGCTAATAGTGATAACAGGACTAAGTTCTTGTAATTTGCCCTTTCTTGACAATTTATTGTGTGTGTTATGCACGAGAGACACAATATCCCAGATAACAATCAAATAAAGGAAAACTGTACTCAAATTCCTTCGATCCTGGTGTACCCAACCACACCTAAAAACTTTGACTACAAGTACAAAATTCTTAAACAATATGTCATTGTAAAGGACATAAACAGTAAGATTACCCTGTAAAATACAATTTTTTAATTTTTTTTGGGGGGGGGGGGCAAATTGTGTTGAAGGGGTTCAGAACAGCCTCCCCAAGATGAGCCACTTTGGCACGCGGATTATTTGAGCTGAAGGCAATTGAGGTCCTAAGGGCTCAAGAGAAAATTTACCTCTCCCTTAAAGAATTTAAATTGGGGTCCGTGCCCATAGTAAGAGGTATTGCCAGAGATAACTTTTTATGACCTATCCAAAGGGCATGGCAAACATCTACTGAATATCTGCTCTTTTTAATATACTTTTATTGATTTCAGAGAGGAAGAGACAGAAACATCAATGTTGAGAGAGAATCACTGATTCCTGCCTCCTGCACGCCCCACACTAGGGATCTAGCCCGCAAACTGGGCATATGCCCTGACCAGGAATGGAACCGTGACCTCCTGATTCAGAGGTCCGTGCTCAACCACTGCGCCATGTCGGCTGGACATCTGCTCTTCTTATGTCCTTCCAATGGTCTACCTCTGCTCACATACAAGAGTCAACATAATATCCAAATACCCAGTACTTGCCATAGCTAAACTCTAGGAAGCTTCATTTAGAGATCTCTGCAAAACATTATGCAATTTCAAAATCACAAATAAGAGTCAGTCTGACTGCAGAAATCTTGCTACCTAAAATTGTTATTTCTATGCCAGAAGAAACAAAAAAAAAAGATGATCTGGGTGTCCCAAGCAGAGAATGCTGAGAAAAAGAATCCTGATCATTTGACTTTCATACCAGGTTATTTGTTGAAGGCACAGGTTGTTCCTATAAAAGAGGTTTCATGTCAGCTGTACTTTGGTCATATTGGGCTTCAACGTGCCCACTTAACATTTTACTGAGAGCCTTGCCTTGCTTCACTAATTAACAGGACAAGAAACAAACTAAAGGGGGGTCAGTAATGACAGCTTTGGGACATGAAGTGCAGGGAACCGGGGTTCAGGCTCACAGTTCATGCGGAGTTGTCTAAATGGGGCTCGCTTCCCCTGGGAGCCTACAGAGAAGGGATGAAAAGCGTAAATGTCAAACAATCGGCGAATGGGCAGATCATCAGGAGCCCCGGGTTGAAAGGGCTTTCATCAAGCCCAGCCCCAGGGAAGAAATACATCAAACGCACCCCAAAGGAAACAAAAGCTGAATTATGAACTGCAACATCTGAAAAGCATCAGCGGTGTGTCTTAGAAACACTACCAGTGAGACTGAAGTCTCAACCCCCAACTCTCCCTCAAAAGTGCTTTCTAATAATACTGACCACATTCCAAATAGCTTCTGTCTGCCAAGAACTCAAGGATTGTACTTCCCCTGCTCAGCAACCAGGGTGAAAAATCAATGCCAGGGGAACCGTAGTCCTTACTTTTGAAGCACATTGCAAATTTCTTGCTGGGCATTTATCCACAGAGGGAGTAGCTCCTAAATAAATGTAGGAAGTGAACATGACCTTTAGCGGCTAAAGTTTAGCCGATCATTTTGGTTCCCAACAGGAAGGCAGGAGAGGCAAAACGAAGAGAATGGGTGAATATGAATGTAAAGGAAAAGTGAGAAAAACAGAGGAGCAAAGAATTCATTTGGGGGAAAGATGAAAGCAAAAGGCCATACAAAAAAAAAATAAAAGCAAGAAGAGGAAAATTATACTCCACCTAAAGACAAATGACTAGAGAAGGAAAGAGAAGGGGGTAGCACAGAATAGCTTTTGGGTCCAGAATTACTTAACTTTAAAATTAACTTACTGTGACTTTAGCACTGATTGGGGTTGGGGTTTGAAATCCTAGACAAGGAAAGGAGCTAGCAGTGGAGAAACAAAGCGAGACAACGCAGGAGAGCAGAGAGACCCTCCCTCATACGCTGCGGGGCAGCATCAGGTTGGGCTGGATCAAGGAAAAAACTGGTGATGAGCGGGGTCCTGTAAGTGCTCGGAGAGGCAGCAGTCACGCGGGT
>NW_005370683.1:1233355-1245113 GCF_000412655.1 Myotis brandtii
GGCTCCGCCCCTCCGTGGGCGGGGCCGGGCTCCGCCAGCTCCGGACTCCGCCCCCAGGTCCAGGAGAACCTCGCATCCAGGCTCCTTCGTTCAGGGCTCTGGCGTCACTAGGGAATGAGCCCTGGCCTGGGGGCTGCAGCTGGGCATCGGGCCAATGTGGGAATGCGGGGCAATAGGCTCCCACACCTGAGACACTGGCTACAATGACTGCACGGGTTGAGGCCAGGGAGAGAGCCCCTTAACACATCCTTGACCTCCCTCTGCCAGCCTGGGGATGGCCTTGAAGGGAAAGGGCCTAGAAAAAACCATCTTGGTGTGGCACATAGCAGGTACCCTTCACTTTATAATATTGGGACGTCAATGAGTTTGTGGGGGAGCAGTTCGGGACTGTGTTCTTCCATGTGTATAACGTGTTTGCTCTCATCGCCAGTCCCTCCTCGATTTATGCTTATTTTAAACACATGGTACATCTTGATTCGTTATGAGGACGGAGATCATATATCTCTCCAGGTGAATCCCTGGATCCTTCTCTGGATCTCTGATGTGTCAAAGAAAATTCACCTTTCACTCTTGTATAACCAGGTACAGTAGTTCCCAGGGGTAGAAAGTAGACCCAAGAATCTGATTTGTGATTTAATAAGCAATCTTCACCCCCCTGCAAGCTCACGGAAGGGAAGGCTGTCTTCTCCCCTGAGGAATCCCCACTGTGGCTCTCCATTTGCAGGGCATTTTGAATTACTTCATTTTGGGGACCAGTTTTTTAAACTGTTAATTGCCCATTCATTTATGTTTGTTTGTCTTCTCTCCCTGTGACTTAAATCATTCTTCAGAAGAGAAACATGATTTTGTCTCTGACTTACCTTCGTTCTTCAGGCTGAGGGCAGAAGGTAAAGAAAGAAAGCATTATATGATTGTATTCCTAATGTCAGTGCTTGTATTTCCCTTATTTGAGCAAAAGATTTCTTAGCCTGAGGCCTATTTTCATGTAGTCCAAAACTTTTTTCTCTTAAAGAAAATGCTTTTGTCGCTCCTGTTTTAATAAAGTTGAATTAGAATTTGTCAAAATTGCTTTTAGTATTTGTATTATCAGTCATGATTATAGCCCACAATATAGCACTTTCCTTTCCAGCTACAAGAAAAAATACATTAATGAGTTCAGAGGACTTAACTTTTTAAACTTACCGTGTGGCTTCAAAGCAAGGCTGAATCCTCATTCTCTAGGATCAGTGAAACAGAGAGATCTTTTAGCTCTGAAGCAATGAACGCGCCTTCATATTGACAGTCTGCAAAGATTCAGGTGAGAGCGCCTCTTTCCCCGCCTGTACAGTGTAGTGAAACTGCGCCACCTGGTGATGAGCCTGTTCACGGTTTCTGATGAGAAAGGCTCCCCAGATCAGATCAGCTGGTAGTGCTGACAGTTCTTCTCTTGTTGAGATGAAACAAACTGCCTTTTATTCCTAGAACGTGGAGTGAACACCTTGCCTCCAGAGCACCCCTTGTTGGAAATCCACCTCTGTGTAACAGAACACTAAACTACTTAACTGGTTCTGTTCCATATCTTCAGGGCATTTAAATACTTACAATCAGGTTACAATTGAAAACAAATATGACAGAGAAAAAAAAGGCAGCGGGAGTTAAACAGAGTTCTTCTCAGTCCACGGAGGGAGCCAAATTCAATTTAGCACCACGTCGTAAGTCCAAAATGGAGTTCCCAAAGCCTGCCCCAACAGCAAGTCACGAAAGCCCATCAGCTGAGAATCAAAAGACACGCGTCCCATCGCTATCTCTGTTTTATTCTACAACTTTTGACAAACCACTCAATTAGTTTTTGCCTTGTTTTCCTATTTGCAAAGGATATAGTGGTGCAGCCACTCCTCATTAACTAGAGTAAGCATGAACAAGTATTTTGAAATATTAATTGGTATTGCCAGTAAATAATAATTATAAACATCATTATTGATTTGCAAGGTGAGTTCCAAAGCCCCAGTTTTAAGTACATTTGCTTTACAGCCTCCAGGAAGACTAAGGGCCCATTGTAGAAAAGGGAAAGAAGAGAGAGAAGCATTTTAGTTACACTGTTACACATCCTGAAAATCAAGCAAGGACATTCATCATTAGTCCAATAAAAGTTGTTGTGGTAGTTGTTGAGATGGGATGGTGGGGTTGGAGGCAGAGTGTTGTCTTTATGTTTGTTGGGTGTTTATTTTTAATTTCACAAGATATGTATTCTTGTTGTAAAGCAGTCTAACAATAATAACAAAGATTCCTTCCCAATTATCTCTTCCACCATAACAGTCCCATTTCCCTAGAAATGAGCCCGCCTACTACTTTGAAATGAATGGTCCCAGAACTTTCTCTATGCATGCATATGTATGCATTTATATGTACACTGTAAAATGCAGAGGTTGTTTTGTTTGTTTTTGTATTCTTTCAATTGTAAAAGAAAGAACACCCAAATTAAACTGGTGAAACCCAAATCAAAAATCATAGCAGAAAAGGAGGGTTTATTGGCTCTTGTCTCTGAAAAGTTTGTAGTAAACTGGTTTCAAGTACAGCTGGATATAGGACTCAAACACCAGCATGTCCTCAAGAGAAGACTTTGCTCCATCTCTCCACTCTGCTTCATGCTGCTTAGGCTCCATTCTCAAATTCCATGTGGTGGCCAAATGGCTACAGCAAGCTCCATTCTCTATATCCCATTCCACTCCTGTCTGAGGGGCAGATAACGAGCTTCTTTGCAGTCCTAGCAAACTTTTTATTGTATCTAATTGGACCTGTTGATTATGTTGTCAGATCAAGAGAAAGGATGGCCCTGGCTGTTGTGACTCAGTTGGTTGGAGCTTCGTCCTGTACTCCAAAAGGTGGCAGGTTTGATTCCTGGTCAGGAGGCAATTAATCGATGTTTCTCTTTCACATTGATGCTTCTCTCCCTTCCTCTCTCTAAGAAAAAGACAAAGGATGAAGGTTATTTCAGGGGTCAGGTCTGACTTGAATTTATTTAGATGCTGAAGGTAAAGAAGACATTGATAATTCAAGAGCCTGAATGATTGATAGAGCTAAGTCCCAAAAAAGGCAGGGAGGATAAAGAGCAAAATCATTAGGGGCAAGATCATTAGGGGAGAGGCTAACCTAGCCATCGATAGGCAGAGGAACACGTCTTCCTCTGAGAAAAAGGCAAGCAAAAAGGAATAGCAGGAATGAAGAACATGGTGTTAATAACAAGAATGGGGAAAGAGTTCTGTTAAATAGAAAAATAGTTGGAGGGGGAGGGAGGGAGCCTAGACATTGTAGGCACAGAGACCTGAGTTCATATCTTTACTCCTTATTTGACCATGGAACCCTGAACAACCTACTTATTTTCTTTAAGCATCAGTTCTCTCTTCTGTAAAAGAAGGTTAATAATGCTGTATCAGTATTTAATGGTTTCAATTCTGAGTATCAGAAACTCCACACTCAAAACGTTCTAATACACTACAGAAATGTATTATTGAATAAACCTGAATGTCATCAGGAATGGTATGCTTGGTCTTTGAAAAATGGTATTGGTCCTAACTGGTTTGACTCAGTGGACTGAAGCATCTCAGGTTCAATTTTGGTCAAGGGCAGGCTCAATCCTCGCCCCAATCTGAGTGCTTGCAGGAGGCAACCAATGTGTCTTTCTCACATCAGTGTTTCTGTCTCTTTCCCTCCCCACACACCCTTCCACTTTCTCTAAAAATCAATGGAAAAATATCCTCGAGTGAGGATTAACAACAATCCAGTAGGTTTTATTTTGCTTTTTGGATTCAAATTGTAAACTCAATTATGTGACTCTGTCTGAAGTTGTAAGCACGGTAATATTATGACTCTGCTTTCTAAAATTGAGTGAATATATCATGTTAAAACCAAGCAAAATACCCAGCTGAAACAATTTGCTTATATTTTATAGTTGGCTAATGAAGTTATTTAGAAAAATTAGTAAATGTGTGTCTCCATATACTATCCTTTTGACTCAGAAGAACCAAATCTTTTAATTTGATAATACCAATTGTGTAACTCATTGTCCATGTAAGTTAATGCCATTAACAAACAGCCAGTAGTACTTGCAATGAAAAATAAGATCATTTAAACTAACTTAATGCAAAAAAATATTTCAGCAAGAGTGGCCAACCTCACTGTTTCCAAAAGAAC
The DNA here is from genome assembly GCF_000412655.1 of Myotis brandtii. NCBI lineage: Eukaryota > Metazoa > Chordata > Mammalia > Chiroptera > Vespertilionidae > Myotis > Myotis brandtii. Next base: position 1,237,526 of record NW_005370683.1, read on the forward strand.
ACAATTGTAATTTCCTTCCAGATTCTCTATCATAAGAATGTATATCATTAGAATGTATATCATGGAATACTTTTATATATTTCAAATACAGTAAATGACATTTGAGAGATGTTGAACGTGCTTTCATATCGGATTTTCATGATAACAGTCAGTAAGTGGGGGACATAGAATCTTCATGGTGAAGGTAGGAGCGTTCACTACTTCCTTCCTGTGATTTTTACAAAATGTGTCTTCATGAGCACAGTAAGAAATAAAATAATAATAAAACAAAATTTATCCAGATTGGAAACTGTCTTTCTTCACAGATGACGTTAGTCTCCAAAAAATATCTAATGTACTCTACAAAAGAGTTACTAGAACTAATTAATGAGTTTAGTAAGGTTATAATATATATTATCATTAACAAAAATCAATTATGTATATATATATTTTTAACTTTATCTTTATTGTTGAAAGTATTAGAGATGTCCCCTTTATTTCCATCTATTGACCCCCTCTACTTCCCTCCCACCCCCTCCCCAAGCCTTCACCACACTATTGTCTCTGTCCCTGGGCTATGCATATCCTATATAACAAAAGCCTAATATGCTAAGTGTCCGACCATTCAACTGTTCGACCCGTCGCTATGATGTGCACTGATCACCAGGGGGCAGACGCTCTGACCAGTAGGTTAACTTGCTGTTGGGGTCCAGATAATGGGGACTGGGCGAGACGGACCAGACATGCCCTGAAGCCCTCCCTCAGTCCCTCCCCAGCCCCTTGATCGTGCACCAGTGGGGTCCCTCAGCCAGGCCTGCGCCCTCTCCCAATCTGGGACCCCTCGGGGGATGTCAGAAAGCCAGTTTCGGCCTGATCCCCACAGGCCAGGCCAAGGGACCCCACTTCTGCACAAATCCGTGCATTGGGCCTCTAATATACATATAAATTCCCTGGTTAATCTCTACCCACCTACTCCACCCACTCCTGCCTTCCCTCTGAGATTCATCAGTCTTTTCCATGCTTCTATATTTTTATATACTATGAACAATCACCAATAATTACAATTACCAGTTGCATAAAAACTTTAGATAATTCAGGATGAATCTTATAAAAGATATTTTAAAAAAACACACCCTGTAATTGCTCAGGAAAATTAAAGATAAACAAATGGAGTATATACTACTTGCATGGCTTTGAAGATTCAGTATCATTAAGATGTTAATTCTCCCCAAGTTGATCCAAAGATTAAATACAATACAATTCAAACATTTAATAGGCTTTTTGTAAAGATACTGGCAAACTGATTTTTAAGTTTATATGGAAATGCAAAGGAGATGGAATATCTGAAACAACTTTGAAAATGAAAAAAGAATATTTTAAGACTAATAAACATGCTTTATTTGGCCAGTTAATATCAAAGACTACTTGATTTCAAGTCTTATTATAAACCTATGGTAATCAAGAGAGTATGACAATGGTGTAGAGGCAGACAATAAAACATTGTAATAGCATAGAGTTCAGAAATAGATCCACATATAGATCTACTTCTATATGTGGCAACTGAGTAGAGATAGGATAGTGTTTTCAATAAATGATACTGGAACATTTGTTTTCCACATGAAAAAATATATTCTTTACATATGAGAAAATTTAAAACATTGACTTTTGAAAAAAGATCTTTGGATTTTTTTTCCACAAGCAGTTTAACTCAGATCCTGACTGATTCAGAAGTTGTACCTGAATAGTCACACTAAGCCATTAAAAATTAAAAATTGGATAGTTTATTATTATATTCATAAGAGTTGAGTGTCCTAAGAAATGGGACATATATACTTTATAAGCAGGATTCCTTCCAGATCAGAGGTAGCCAGAAAACAATGTATATGTCTTAAATGCTCACAAACTATGAAACCTAATCATGTGATATAAGCAACCAGGACATAAGATTTCTATGAGTAAGCAGAAGATTCAGAGATCTGTAAGTTGACCCCGATGATGTGATTTACATAAGCTGTAAATTGCATTGCTATAGGGGTACAAGTCGTCAGTCATTCACTGCATAAGGACTATTGGGTCAATGACAAACTGCATATAGGATGGTGGTCCCATAAGATTATAATGGAGCTGAAAAGTTCCCGTCACCTCGTGACATTGCAACCATTGCAACATCCTAGGGCAACTCGTTTTGTGAGTGTTTGTGGGAATGCTGATGTAAACAAACCTACTTAAAGTACAGCATATCCAATTATGTGCAGTACATAATACTTGATAATGATAATAAACAACAATATGACTGGTTTGTATATTTACTGTACTATGCTTTTTATCATTATTTTATTTATTTTACTTATTTTAATCTTTATTGTTAAAGTATTACATATGTTCCCTTTTTTCTCCCATTGACTCCTTATAGCCCTCTCCCACCCCGCACCTAGGCCTCCACCCCCTGCTGTCTGTGTCCAGGGGTTGTGCATATATGCATACAAGTTCTTTGGTTGATTTCTTCCCACTTTATCATTATTTTAGAGAGCACTCTTTCTACATTTAGATAAAAAGAGTTTGCTGTAAAACCGTATGCCCATGTTATGCCCATAGCAGCCTCATACATCTCATATTTACATTTAAATGGTGGTTCTCTTAATTGCATCATTTTCTCTTGCGCTTGATTTAATCTCTTGTTTGTACAGTAACATGCTGTACATACTTGTAGCCTAGGAGCAATAGTCTAGACCATAAAGCCTAGGAGTGTAGTAGGCTAGACCACCTAGGTTTGCGTAAGTCCTCTATGAAGTTCTCACAATGACGAAATTGCCTAAGGATGCATTTCTCCGAATGTATTCCAGTCCAGTAAGTGGTGCGTGACGGTAATGCTAAATCTGTCCTATCAGTTGCTAAGAATCCAGTCAACATCAGAGCCCAAAGCTCTGGTTGTGAAACCAACCAATAATGAAGTAATGCTGAAATTTGATTGGGATGACATAGTAATTATTTTCTTATCAAGTAACAATCTCTTAACTATTAGAAGATTTAGGTTTAAGTACAGAAATGTTAAAGAAAATCAGAATCACTAAACTAACATTTCAATGTTATGAAATTTGAACGTATTTGGAATATCCTTGTAATGAAAAAAAAATGGCCTTTTATAGGAACATATGTAAAGCATTAATTCTAATTTAAAATTAGCTTAGTGATTAATACAGACTTCTGATTTTAAAAGTAAGCCCTTATTAAATGTCTATATTGAAACATTGAAAAGAACTTAAGAATCAAAGTATTTCGAAGTTTAATTTAATATGTTTATAAAAAACAAATTTTATACCTGAAGAGATTTTGTTTAAGTCATAGAATCAAATGACATAAGAAGGAAATTGAATATTTTATATGTATAATTATCATTTGAAATATTAAATGGGCCTTATCAAACATTATTCAGAAACCACTAAAATTTGCTAGACTTTAAGGTAGAATAAGTTTGCATGTTCAACTTAAAACTTTAAAGAAGAATCTTAATAGATTGAATTTCAAATGTTAATATCAAAAGACATCATTGGATGACATCTTTTGCACTGAAAGTCTGTTCTTAAGAGTATAAAGATGTCACATTGAATAAGACCTTCCTGTATTCATTCTGAACTTTGTCTCACATTCCAATTGTCTCTCAAATTCTTTCATTTTTAGCTTACATATTATCCTGTCACAGATTTTTTAAGAATGTAATTCTCAAAATTGCAAAAAAACTGTATATGTATACATGTGTGGGGTTTTTTGTTTGTTTGGATTTTTTTTAAGACTGAGTTTCAGGAGAGCAGAAATTTCTTCTTATTCTTCTTTGTCTTCTATGGACTTGGTAGTGAGCTTGGCACAAAACACATTTTCAATAGGTACTCAACAGGATCTTGGTAATAGCTATTCAATGAACTCACTTGTTTTTCTTAAGTAGAGCTCTTTTCCAGCCCTTATACACAATTAATCCCAGTGTGAGGACCCTTGGCTATTAGGAACATTTCTTAGGAGACTTTAGGCTGCTTAGTATGTGACTCCTGCTCTGATGTTTGAACAATCCTCTACCTGGCTTAGATTTGTTGGGAGCCTCTACCTACAGTAACCAAAAAGTTCAGATTATTGTTCTCCATGACCACTGGCAGCTACACTGTGGGCTTATGGTCTGAACTAAGTCAGAATTTCACAAGAAGTTTGGGAAAACATACTATGTTTGCAAAAGACAACCTTCGAATAGATGTTTGTTTACCTCCTACGTTATATTTTATAGCATACTATTTACATGTTTTGTTTATTAACTCATTTATAAATGAACTCATTGATTTAACCATTCTTTATTTTGTGCCTAGTACCATACTTGGGCTCCCAGCAGTGAAAAGGATAGACACAGTCCCTTCCCTCGTTGAGCTTAATTTCTCGTTGTGAAATTAATTCTAGTCTTAAAAATAAAATTGCAAAGTTTTGATATGTTTCTATAGAAAACAAAGATAAAGATAGCTGAGATACAAAATAATGGTAGCCAGTAGGCATGGGCCAGCTTTGGGTGGCTTAGGACTTTTTAAAATAGGAATTATAAAGGGCCAACATAATATTTTAAGCTAAGAGTAAAAGATGAAGAAGAGTTAGTCCAGCAGAGTAGAAGGAAGACAGTTCTTAGCAGAGGAAACAGCGTCATCAGAGGACCTGAAGCTGGGCAGAGTTTGTCATGTTCAAATAAGTAAAAGAAGATCACGTGACCAGAACACATGGAGTGGCTCAGGGAAGGTGAGAGGAAATAAGCTGATTTTGAAGAAATATCAGTGATGAGATCCATAGAGTCATGTAGAATGAGTGTGCTTCCACTGATAACTTTTTAATAAATTGTTTGCTGATCCTTCTTGATGTTTTTCTCCCTTCCCTTGATCTTTTGAATTGTAGAATCTGATGTCTATATAGTCTTTACTATCCTTGCATGGCATTCTGCTCTTGCTAGCACTTTGTTATTGTATAGTAATTATAATTATTCATTTTTACCTAGTTCTAAATAATTCATTTTTTCACTATTAATTCTGTTATCATCAATGTCTCTGGGCTTTTTCATGTCTGCTTTTAAAGTAATTCCTCTAATGAACTTTGCACCCATAGGTATTTTTGCCTGTTTATTCTTACATTTTCTCTTGTTCCATTACTTCCCTGAGGCATATATTTTTTGCTCATTCTTGCAAACAAACCATTGTTTTCTCCAATGACCTCTTATGCCAGCTGTAACCTACCATGCCATTATAGGTAAGCATTTTTCAAGAGTAGCTTGGAACTTTAAAAAATTCAGTGCTGAAAAAAAAAAATTCAGTGCTGTATTTTGCCTGAATTCCCACAGATAGTCTTTTCTTGTTATTCAAAGAAACATAAAATTTAATGGACCTTGGCGATGTTTTAGTCTCCCACCTTCATTTTACCAAGAAGTTCTTTTTAATTTATCATTCACTGTGTAATGTTTAACAATGTAATGCTTCCATTTAAAAATATTTTTAAAAATTAAAATGGCTTAACTTTTCACAATAATTTAGAGTCCATTTGGTATTATAAATGTACATGTAGGCTTTCTTAGAAAAACTTGCAAGTAAATTATTTAAAACACACACACACACACACACACACACACACACACGAGAATTAATCATCCCTAACTCCAAAAAATAATTTTAAAAACAGGTATTTACATTTTTTAAATTAAATTAGTGCCTCTGCCTTTCTTTGCAAGGCTGTCCAGGAGGTAAGCAAAAGGAAAGCAGGCTTGCTTCCTCAGGTGCCGGCTGGGATCCCCAGTCAATCTGCTCTCAACTGAAGGCTGGAGGAAATGTACAGCCTTCCTCCATCCTTCCCCTTCATTTGCTAAGGCTGTCCTTCCTCGTTTAGGTAGTTGAATGACCCTATCATGTTTCCTAGTTTGAACATGTTTAAACATTTCCTTTGCCACTAGTTGTCTAACCTGTTTCTGAGAATAAATGCCTGAGCAGAAGTTCAGAGAAATGATGTTCGTGCTGATCTGCATGTTACCATGGAGTCAGTGTCTGCTGGCAGCTGCACTCCGTCAGGGCAGGTAAAGAACGGTGTAGTTAGCCGAAAAAAGCAACACTTCATTTTAGCAAGGTAATACATGAGACTTTGAAATGTCTCCATAAACCAATTTTTTCTTACTCTATTGCAAGCTCTAAATAGATCTGCCTGAAACAATTTTACTAGCTATTTACAAGAGTAAAATCGTGTTGTTATGATGCTACCGAGATGCTATGATAAAAATCATGAATTTATTTTAAAGTTGTTTGGGAAAGAATAAGATTTCATTCATGAGAAAACTCTTTATAAGAAGAAAATATTCCTATATTTTTAAGAGTTCTGTGAATAACACTATGCATATGATAGGAAAAGACCATCACTGATGCTTTCTGCAGTCTTTCTTGCTAAGGACAGGAATGTAATACCAGATGTTTCTATTTCCTTTTATCTTACCCACTACTGCTTTCATATGTGACATTTCTATTAAGTTGAAAGGTAGCACCCAATCCAGAATAAATATGTGTGTGAGGAGAAAATAAAGATCGTTGCCAATCTGGAAAAAAACGTATAAAATATACATATATACATTGTAGTCCTAGCTCTTTGCCTTCAATATACAGCTTTAGTACACATATTGACTAATAAATTATAAATTAATTGTTGCTGGTTTTTAAAAATACTTCTATAGGTTAATACATAAAATGGAACCAGTGACTATGAAATGAAAAGACAAAAGTCCCTCTTCCTTTCTCGCCCAACCCTCCCAGTTCTACCAGGAAGCAGAGTGTTAATGAGAGTGTCCACCATTTCTTCTTTTAGTTATTTTGCTGGTTACCGTCAAAGTTGGTACATAGGTCTCTCCCAAGGCCCTGGCAGCAGGAATGGATCCAGGTTATGTGAGGCCTAAAATTTATACATTTTTTGGGAAAAACTTTAAGAAAAAGGATGCAAAATTACAAATATAAAATTGCTAAGGCTCTTCACAGTGCCTTTGAAGAGCCCCTTACAAGTGAAGACTCCAGATAGTTAAACTTTATTATTTCAGGGTCAGCCTGCCCCTGGTTGCCATGTTTAGGTTTACCAACCACATTCGACAGCATCTGTTGATTGAGAACTCAGAAACATGAGATGTATAGTGTACCTACCTTACCTACCAATTTCTCTTCCTTGTCTACCTTCTAGTTTTTATAGTTGTGTTATTATGTTATTACTAGTAGCCCGGTGCACGAAATTCGTGCACATTAAAAGGGAATTAATTGCCCTAACTGGTTTGGCTCAGTGGATAGAGTATCGGCATGCAGACTCAAGGGTCCCAGGTTCGATTCTAGTCAAGGCCCAGTGGGGGTGCAGGAGGCAGCTGATCGATGTTTCTCTCTCATTGATGTTTCTAACTCTCTATCCCTCTCCCTTCCTCTCTGTAAAAAAAAATTAAAATATATATTTTTTAAAAAGGGAATTAGTTAGCAGATATATTTTAATATTGCTATTTGCCCTTTCTCTATAATAGAAGTGTGAGAGATGAAAGGAAATTAGTAAAATGTATATGAAAATAATATATAAATTTATTAATAAA
>NW_005370683.1:1246748-1269028 GCF_000412655.1 Myotis brandtii
TTTTATTCTGGGATTTATTTACCTTCTATAATTAAAACTTTGTAGCCTTGAGAGGAGCTCAGAGCTGACCAGGGCGGGCGGGAGGGAAGCCTCCTGCTTGCTCCAGCTCCGTGGCCACAGCCGGATGAAAGCAGGTATCTGGGGTTTATTTACCGTCTATAATTGAAACTTTGTTGCTTTGAGTGGAGCTCAGAGCTGGCCGCAGCAGGCGGGAAGCTTGGCTTCCTCCATCATTGTGGCAACCAAGCCTCCTGCTCGCTCCAGCTCCATGGCTGCCGGCCGCCATCTTGGTTGGGTTAATTTGCATATAGTTGCTCTGATTGGCTGGTGGGCGTGGCCTAAGGTATAGCGAAGGTACGGTCAATTTGCATGTTTTCTTTTTTTAAATTATTTTTTATTTTTATTTTTTTTATAGCAAAGGTGGAGATTTATTGAAGAACAAGTATAGACTCTCACATGGGGAGAGGGAAAGAGTCCCACAGAATGGACTCCCACATGGGGAGGGGGAAAGGTTCCCAGAGTTATTTTTCCCTATGGCTTATAAGGGCTGCAGATCCTGGTGCCTTGATATCCCCTCTGATTGGTCACTATTCCCTTAGACTGGTTACTATAGTAACTCCTAGGCTCAAAGATTGAAACTCATATGGGACATGTGAGGTTCTCCCCCACTCCTTCCTTATTGTTTTCCTATTCCCTTTGGGCTTTATTCTTCTTCTGGATGAAGGGCTTTCTTCTCTTTATTTTGTAAATTAGACCATTTGTTGTTCCCAGCTCCCTCACTCTATGGAAATGTACCTGTTGCAGCTTTTCAGCTTCCCTATTCTACGGAAATATACCTTCTGCTGCTCTGTAGCCCTGTACTTCCTCCATGGTCCCCTTAATTTCCAAAATTTCTAAAATTTCCTAAACCTGTCCTATTTTAGCCCTAAAATTCCTATTTCACCCCCTACTGGGGATCAAGCCCCAAACCTGAGCATATGCCCTGACTGGGAATCAAATTGGCGGCCCATCAGTGCAGGGGATGATGCCCAACCAACTGAGCCAAACTGGCCAGGGCTCGAAATGTTTTGTTTTTGTTTTGTTTTTGTTTGTTTGTTTTATATTAATTGTTTTATTGCTTAAAGTATTGTTTGTGTGACTAATATAAATTCAAAGTAAACATCATTACATAAAAGGGTACGGTCTTTTTTTTTAAAATTTTATTCATTTCAAACTGGCCGGATTCAGCCCGTGGGCCGTAGTTTGCCCACGGCTGGGATGCACAAAGAAGTTAGTGCAGTTTTGTGTCATTTAACTTTCCTTCTCTAAGGGGAATTTTTGAATAATCTTGGATTTACAATATTCTTGATTTTGCACTAGATTTTTTTTTTTTAACTTCTTCTGGATAAGGCTTAGCTGTTCCTGTTTCTTGTATCCTTGTTTTATTTTTTGGTATTTCTTTACACACTTCCTAAATTAAGTTCTCAAATAATTTTTATATAGTTTTGTAGAGTTCATGATATCCTTCAAAAATCAAATGACTTCACGGGCAATTGCTAGTTTCATAAAATGTTCTTCATGCACAAATTTCAAAGACATGTTTAATTTAGTTATCCTTGTATACCTTACCATAGTAACATATCTTTAAGAAAAGTTTCAAAGAAAATTATAGGAGTGAAGAAAAGCATGGTAGGTAGGAATGGTGAGGAACGTTTAATTCATCTCAAGGTGAATGAGACCTTTCTGAGGTGCAGTTACCTTTTGTAATTGCTAAAAGACATGCATTTACTAGTATATGAATAAAAGCAAAGAGGAAACTTTGCTTTAGCTATCACACTATGCAACCAGAAGAGATACTATGTTCTAAAAATCTAGACATTTTCCCCAAAGGGTTTTGCTTTCTTTTTGTTTTCAATATTCAGGCAAGAACAGCTATGCCTGTGAACAAACCAAAGCTCTATATTCATATCTCAGAATGACTTTACTAGTAGAATAAGCATTTCAATAATTCAGTATAAAAAAATCACTTTCCTATTGAGATTTTTGTGAAATAAAATGTTTATGCTCTACAAGCTGAGGAAAATAAATCATTCTACTACAATTAAAAAAAAATCTTCAAAATATAGCCGTGGCCGGGTGGCTCAGTTAGTTGGTGCATCATCTCATATACCAAAAGGACATCGAGAGATTTCATCGTGCTACTCAGAGGGACACGGAATTTAAAACTTAGGCATTATTTATTTATGGAATTTTCAATTTAATATTTTCAGACTGTGATTGACTATGGATGACTGAAACCATGGAAAGCAAAAACAAGAATAATGGAGGGGAGAGACTACTGTAATACATTTATAGCATCTAATGAGAGTTTTATGTTCTTCCTGCCAATTGCCCTCATATTTTCAATCATCATTAATGCTGATGAAAGAAGACAATACCACTCTAGTAATATTTTTACATATTTGTGTGAAAATAACATGTGCATGACTCATTCATTATTCTGTGGGAATTCGATGACCCCCAGCTCCTTTCCCCATGTAGGAGAGAGTAGGTTTGTATAAACACAAGCCGACATGACCCGTATGATTGTTTTCATGTACTTATTGTTTGTCTGAATAGCTGCCCAGTGGAGAACTATGTTTTTATGATAGTCATGAGTGGGTTAAAGCACGATACAAGGAGAAGATTTTGGACTTCTGCTTTGCCATTCCCTGATCTTTATATTTTATCCCTGATTTACCCAGAAGCCCACCCCTCACCATCATATTCATCTTAGTATGTTTTTTAAGTCCGTCCATCAATGTAGTACATAGCCCTATGCTAGGTCATATGAGGAAACCCCAAAGAATAATAATAGGAATGTCTGAGTAGTTTACATTCAAATGAGGGAGGCAACGTTCCTAGTGGAATTAGAGGACATTGATGCTGAATTGTGTGGTGTGGACTCTCAATGCAATAGGTATTTACAGAAAGAAAAGATCACTCTCAGTTAAATTATGCATAATTTAGGGTTCTTTGCTAGCAGCAGGAGCTGACTCTGCTTAATGTAAGAAAAAGAAAGTTTATCGGAAGGAGACCATGATATCCTTACATAATCTATAGGAAGACTAAAGAGCTGCCCACAAAAATAACAGATTTCAAAGGCAGAGTTGCCTGAACTGCTTGTTTGTGTTGTAAGAATGCTACCCTGGGAATAAGTGCACTCCATCTGTTTTCCCAGGTTGTGTCGTTTCACTCACATGTCAGAATTCAGGAGAGAAAACTTGACTGTTCGAACTGAAGTCAAATGACAACTCTTTGGCTATGACCGGGGCACCTTGATTTACAGCTCACAAAAACTATATGTAAACTCAGCTTTTGGCTATGGTGCAATGATATTAAAACCAGTGGTTTGAAAGCAACAGTTGGTAAATTACCCCTCTGTTCTTCATTATACCTCTGTTCTTAATTTGGAATCACAAAATGACAATTCAAAAACCCAAATCTGTACAGATTTTCCACAATATTTACAACATTAAATTGAATGATTTCTTTTGCTACTCCAGATGATGGTTTTAACACAACAGGTCTGGATTGGACAAGTAACTGTTGGACTTTGGATAAATTACTTCCTATAACCCCTCAGTTTCCCACCTTGCAGGATTATTGAGGGAACTAAAGCCAATTCATGTAAGAGTCTATCACTATAGATGCACAAAATAAGTGGAGGCATTTTGAGTAAATCCATCTAAAATAGACATAACAAGTGAGGTAGATAAGATTCCATTCTTTTGTTAAATAAGCTTTCTTAGGCTTCTGTCCAGGCTTGCTAAAAATTATTAATCCTTTAAATCCTTGTTGAATGAGAAAAACTATAAATTATTTAAATAGAAAGAACAAAAATAATAGGAATTAGTTTTTTAAAAAAATTATGGGAACAAAATCTAATTTAGCATAGCCTTGTTTTTTGGAGACATGTTCACCTGCCTTTGTTTGGTTTTGTCTTTTTTGCATTTGAAGGTGATTGATGGTTTGAGGTCAAGTTTACAGAAGGGTAACATGACATCTGCAGTTGCATGTTATGCTAATTAGACTGTCTTTGACCTTCATCACTGTTCTGTTACACATTAAATGTCACATTCTAAATATCTTATTGGTGATAACCTGTATATTGTTGTTTGAACACTGGTAGTCCTGAAATCTAACAATAGGCAAGAAAAGCATTTTTGTACTGGTAGTAGTAATTATTATTGATTTTTACCCCAAGGAGCTAGAGTGCCTGGTACAAAATGAAGGCAGGGAGATGTATATCTGGGACTATAGGGTGCCTAGAGTATGCTCACTGGGTGTCTCTTGGTACTACCATGACCAGTGAAAATTGTGGATAGAAAATTGCAGCAACCATAGAATGACAAGTACAAGAAAATCAAGGACACAGACACCTTGGGGATGAAGGTGTGGGCCACTCCAGCAGGCAAACAAATAAAGCAGTAAAGGTCCAGGCCCAGTGTGAGAGAATTCTAAATTGGTCGTAGAGGATAAATAATACCTATTATGGCCTTGGAACCAGGTGTAGCATTAGGCATTGTACCTGTTTCACTGACTTCCTTACATTCACTCTTCACCCAGATTCTAGCTGGCCATCACATTGAAGGAGATTCTGTAACTGACTGAACTTCATGGAGGGAAAAGGGAAATATGAGTGGTCAGCACAGAGAATGGACTTTATCAGAACAACTCCTGTGCTTCTTCTAATTCTCCTTTTCTGATCTTAGCTGTGGAGACTAGTTCCCATGAAGACTTTAATCAGATTCATCCAGGTGCAACCTGACAAGATCTTGCCTGGGGCCAGGGCTGGGTACCTCTCACTTCCTGCTGGAGGGCTTCTCTTATGCTTAGTCATTAGATATCCCAGGACTCTCAGAATTCATGCTTGGGAAACAAGCATGAATTTCAGAGGTGTTAATGCCCTGGGGCTTAGCCCTTGACTAGTGGAGAAGGAAGATGATTGATAATGATTCTGGCATGAATTTCATGAGGCTTTCAGATGTCCATGCATGACTGAGCTCCCTGACATCCAAACGTGGTAGCCAACTCAATATGCATTTCTCTATTCTTTTCTCTTCTCCGCAGTTTCACTTTCTCTGATTCCCAAGGCTGTTCCCTGGGATAACATTCTCAAATAAATTTCTTTACTATATGCTTTCCCCCCCCCCTGCTACTTTTGAAAGAACCTAGATTGAGATAAGAATATAATTTATATTCATTTAAAACCTATTAGAAACTTACCGTGATTCAAGTGTTATTTTATTTTTTTACTTGCTTTTAAACTGATAAGCTTATGTATTCACAAATTAAATGTGTACATCTAGAATATCTTAAAGCAAATAGCTGATATTACATTATTTCATCTATAAATATATTAATATGTAACTCTAATGTATAAGGCCTTAAAATATAACTACAATCTCATGATCATATACCCCAAATTAACAATATTTTCTTAAAGTTATCTAATGCCTCATAACATTTTAGTTTTTCTAATTGTCTCATAAATGTCTTTTTATAGTTAGTTTATTGGAGTCAGGATTGTAACAAGGTCATATATTGTATTTGGTCTATATGTGTTTTACAATTCTTTAATCTGTAGCATCTCTCTCTCTCTCTCTCTCTCTCTCTCTCTCTTTCTCTCTTTTCTCTCTCTCCCCCTCCTCTCTCCCTTCCTTCCTTCCTCCCCTCCTTCCATTCATTTATTTATTGAAGAAGTTGGATCATTTGTCCTGTAGAATTTTCCACAATTCTGAGTTTGGCTGATTGTTTCCTCAAGGTTCACTTTAAATGTCAACCTTAAAAACATATTTCCCCCCCTAAAACATTTGCTGTGCAAAATACGTGTTGCTGATTACCCCAGGAATGATTTCTTTCTCAACTTCCTTGTTGCTGACTTTCTGATTACTGACTTGAGTACTTTACATTCTCTAAAGTGCCGAGGCAAAGGCAAACTCATTTCCTGTTCACTTGGAGGAAAGAGGGACTTCTTTATTATATCTATACTGAAAATGTACTTCTACATAGAGTGGTATTTAGTCATTTCTATTATACCTCGTTCTATAATAATTTGAAGTGTCATACAATTGTGCGTGCAAATCAAGAATTTTAAAATAATGTGGGAGGAATGAGAAACTTGGAGAACTGAAAGTCGTGCTACATGGGCCAAAGCAGTAGAGTTTCAAGAGTAAGGATCCATCAGCCCACCAGAGGCAGAGAGAAGTCATGGAAGGAAACAAACACATATACATTGATCTGAGTGTCACAGCATGGGCAGTTTCAGAAGGAGAAACATGCCAGTAGATCAAGGAGTGAATTGTGGTGAGAAAGTAAGATGGGATGTCAAGTTCTCTTTAAAAGAATTTGGCTATGAAGTGAAGTGGAGATCTTAAACACTATCTGGGTGGGAATATGACAGGTAAGATAAGGGATTTTTATTTTTATTTTTATTTTTATTTTCAAAGTATGAAAATGCTGAGTGGAAAGAACCTATAAAATTTGAAGGTAAAGGAACAGGAAAAAAGTGATTGATAGCAAGTTCCTAAGGACCAAAAGGTCATGGGTAAAGAAAGAAGCACAGGAAAGGAGAGGAAAAACAGGAAATTCTGGCTTAATTGGATACTTCTCTTAGACAAGTGGGTGGCTAATGTTTTGACCTGTCTGATACAGTCAAGTAAGCATAGTCTAGAAGCCTCATGTCTTGTCAAGAGAGAAGAAAACAGTAGCAGTTGGTAATACAATAAGAAACACAGTGGAAGGGTTATTGATTATAGATGTTTTTGTTTAAAATATCCTGTAACAACTTTGTCTAATAATTCCAAAGAATTATTAATAATCTTACCAATTAAAAAATTTTTCATTTTTCCTTAATGAAAATGTATTCTCTGCCACAGCTGCTCTTATCTTATAAACATCTGTCCATGCCTTATGATTTTCAAATAAAAATAGAATAATAAGCCTGACATTTAATATACTTAATATGCAATCTATCTCATGATGCATCAATGAAGTTATTTTCAATATGAAATCTGGATGAAAATCTTTGGGTTGTTAAAGAAAATGACAAGTGTAAATAAATTTTAAATACAGTTCCATGAAACATGAATTTATCAATAGGATAACTAGTTTATCTGAAGTCTTGTGATAGTGTTCTGTATTAGAACTATGGTTTTAGTCTAATAATTGAGGGTACATTGTGGATTTAATTATATGCTTGAATTTTCCATTAAATTATTTATATAAAAGTCATTTGTTGCGATGGTTGCACAATGATGTGAGCATACTTAATGCCACGGAATTGTACACTTAAAAATGGTTAAAATGGTAACTTTATGTTATGCATATTTTACTACAATAAAAATATTATTTGCTATACAATTCAATACTCTTTTGGCTGAATAATTTCTTTATTGTGAAAATAAAATATAGTGAATTAAATACTTTGATGTTTCAATAAAAGGGTATTTGAGTGTTAAATAGTATTTAGAGAAAGGTCAGAAAAGACTACATGTTCCTACCCATTTATTACATCTCTATTACCTATGTTGGTGGACTTTAAGAGAATATACTTTTAAAAATTATGCCAAGAAAGCCTTGTAGATATTGAAAAATACAACTTTAACACAATGCAATTTTTTCATAAGTTAATCAGGGAGGATATGATAGGAAGCTCAGGAGTTTACCAAGGGGCTTCCTTGATTCCTCTCCTTGAAAAAGTTCTCTCCTTGTTATCTTAGAAAGTAACATGGTTGGTAAGAATACACATTGGACACACTCAGGGTTTGACAACCAGATATTTGAGATACAGAATTGTCAGTCCATATGGGCATCTGTAACAACCACAAAAGAAACTACGTTAACTGCAGACCCATTAGCTGTCACTTTCCATTTCTCCCAAGCTCACACCTCTTGCTATAGGTAACCACTGCTATGCCATAAAGACTACAGACCTGTAGTCTTTATAGACCTATTAGAGGCCCAGTGCACGGATTTGTGCACTGTTGGAGGCGTGGCCTGTGGGGATCAGCCCGCTGTGGGAGCGCCACTCATCCCGGTGAGCTGAGTGGTGCTCCCACTGTGGGAGTGCACTGACCACCAGGGGGCAGCTCCTGCATTGAGCATCTGCCCCCTGGTGGTCAGTGCATATCATAGTGACTGGTCAACTGGTCATTCTGGTCATTCTGCCATTCGGTCGCTGGGTTTTCATATATATGGATTCTGAAGATTTCACACAAGTGGGATCATATAATATGTGGTCAGACTGGCTTATTTAATTTAGCAAATACTTTTAAGTTCATCTGTGTTGTAGTATGTATTGGTACTTCATTCCTTTTTATTGCCAAATATATCCCATTTATGGATGTGCCACATTTTATTTATCCATTAATTTGTTGATGGACATTTGGGTTGTTTCTACTCTGGTTATTATGAACAATGTTGCTATGAATACTAATAAGGTTTTGCATGGATATATATTTTCATTTTGGGGGTTTTCATTTTAGGAGTGAAATTGCTGGTAACTATGTTTAACTGTCTGAGGAATTGTCAGAGTGTTTTCCAAAGTAACTGTACCACTTTACATTAGCAATGTGTGAGGATTCCAGTTCTCTACATTCTTGCTGACATCCTATATAATAAAAGTGTAGTATGCAAATTGTCCCCTCGACCGGGAGTTCTTCCGGGAGTTTGACCAGGGGGCAGGACCAGCTGGGGGAAGGGAGAGAGGCCCTGGATGGCAGCAGGTGGCCAGGGGAAGGGAGGGAGTACCCAGCCAGCTGCCGCCAACTGCTAGGGACCCTACCAGTGCACAAATTTTATGCACTGGGCCTCTAGTTAGTTTGTTAGATTGTCTTATTGTAGCCATTCGAGTTTGTTGGAGGTAGTATCTCGTTATGATTTTGATTTATTTATCATTGATGGCTAATGATTTTGAAGATCTTTTAATACAAATAATCATTTTATTTGCCAATGTGTTCACTGGAAATTTGCCTATTTCCCTTAGAGAAATGTTTTTATATCTTTTGTTAATTTTTAATTTTGTTATTTATCTTATATTGAATTGTAATACTTGTTTATATATAGATACAAGTTCTTTATTAGATATATGATTTGCAAATATTTCCCCCAACTGTGGCTTGTTTTTTCACTTTCTTGATGGTATCCTGAGAAGCACAAAACATTTAATTTAATAAAGTCCAATTTGTCAATTTTTCCTTTAGTCACTTGTGCTCGTGGTGTCAAATCTCAGGAGAATTTGCCCAACCCAATGTTGTAAAGATCTACCCTGATTTTTCCTTCTAAGACCTTTACAGTGTTAGCTCATAAATGTAAGCTAACACTTATGAGCTCATAAATGTTAGCTCATATGGTCCACTTTGTATTATTTTTGTGTGTGTGTTGTGAGGAGGGCATCTGATTTCATTCTTTTGTATGTGGATATACAGCTGTCCTGGTATACTTTGTTGAAAGGACTATTCTCTTAAACATAGATCTTCTTTTTCAAGATTATTTTGGCTCTTCTGAATCCCTTAAATTTTTATATGAATTTTAGGATCATGTAGCCAATTTCTGCAAATAAAGCCAGATGGGGTTTTGAGAGGAATTGGGTTAAACCTGTAGATCAGTTTGAGAATTAGTACAGCTGTCTTAACAATATTAAATATTCTTAACTATGAATATGGGATGTCCTTCCACTTGCTTATGCTTTGTAGTTTTCATTACACACAAGTCTCATTTTTAAAATTAAATTTATTCCTAAGCATTTTATTATGTTTGATGCTATTATAAATGGAATTGCTTTAATTTGATGTTCAGATTGATCATCGCCAGTGTATAAAAGTTAATTGACTTTTGTGTATTGACTTTGTAGTAAAGTAACTATAAAAATTAGTTGATTCCATTTTATGTGGATTTTCATAAAGTTACATGTTTTTATGGCCATCCTCATAATCGTGTCCATTAGACATTCGTGTGGTCTGCATAATGACTTAGCAGACCGCCTACCTGCCTTTCATACAAATCCTGCACCTAATAACGCCTTACACTGGAAAGTAGCGTGTTGATTTGGGACAGGGCTTCCCAATCATGGAGCTGAGGTTCTAGTGTGGGGACTCAGACAACAAACAAACAAGAGGCAAAAAGGAAAGGACAGCAGTATAAGGGTTTACAGGATGATGGAGATGCAGCTGTAGCTTGTGGTTAGGGGAGGACTTTCCATGAGGTGATATTTAGACAGAAATCTAAAAGGAGAGAGAAATGAGCCATGAAAAATCTGCGAGGGGGAAAAAAATGCCCTGTGCAGAAAGAATAGAGAGAAGCTTGCTCAAAGTGTTCCAGAACCATGAGGCGGCATCAGATTTGAGGAAGATGGGCAGTTGAGAAAGAGGCAGGAGTTGAGATCAGAAGGATCAGGGCATCCCACAGTGCTCCGCTTGCGATGAGAAGTCCAGGCAGTTTGGTGCAGAGGGTAACGTCATCTGATTTAGAGTGTCACAGGGAGCTCACATGGGAGAAGAGCAGGGAGAGGCTGTGGCAATAGCTTTGTATAGTTCTCAATGTGTAGTCTAAGGAACCCCAGGAGACCCCAATGACCTTTCAGGGCTCCATGAAGTCAAAACTTTTTAACAATAAGTAATAAAGAGGTTATTTTCCTTCTCACTGTATTGACATATGCACTGATGGTGCTAAAGCAATAATGAACACCACTGCTGGCATGTTAGCACGAATCCACGGAGTGGCACCAAATTATACAAATAATCATTGTATTTGCCAACAGCCTGCTTCACTTATGTATATCCTTTTTTTAAATATATTTTACTAATTTTTTACAG
Organism: Myotis brandtii; assembly: GCF_000412655.1. Taxonomy (NCBI): domain Eukaryota; kingdom Metazoa; phylum Chordata; class Mammalia; order Chiroptera; family Vespertilionidae; genus Myotis; species Myotis brandtii. The sequence goes on from NW_005370683.1 coordinate 1,257,584, forward strand.
AGAGGAAGGGAGAGAGATAATTAGAAACATCGATGAGAGAGAAACATTGATCAGCTGCCTCCTGCACACCTCCCACTGGGGATGTGCCCGCAACCAAGGTACATGCCCTTGACCGGAATCGAACCTGGGACCTTTCAGTCCGCAGCCCAATGCTCTATCCACTGAGCCAAACCAGTTTCAGCAACTTATGTATATCCTTGATGAAGTAGTAGCAATTAGTAATGTTATTAACTCTCAACCCTTAAGAACATGTCTTGTGATGAAATGGGAAATACACCTAGAACTCTTCTGCTATTTACAAAATTATCATTGTTGTCTTGAAAAAGAAAGCATTTATACAAGTGAGCTGCAAGTTGAAGTTGCCACTTCTTTTCACTAAACAGAGCATATTTAAAATAGCACTGACCTGCAGCCGTGTCAAATTCGGTGGCTGCCGCAGCCATGGCCGGCTCTGGCCAGAAGGCTGCCATAGAAACACCGTGACTCATGGGCCTTAGGGATACACTTGGTTACAGAGAGAGAGAGAGAGAGAGAGAGAGAGAGAGAGAGAGAAAGAGGGACAAGGAGAAAAAGAAAAAAAAAGGAAAAACACTGACAAATTACCTATTCAGACTTGATTATTGGGAAAAAATTTTCTCAAAAATGAATAAAGTGAGTTTGCTACTTGAAGGAAAACAGCTGACAGTATTTGTTGTCAGTGAGTTTTGACAGAAGTTACATTTTAGAAAAAGTGTGTTGGCCAGCACAAACTTGATGCTTCCCAATAGTTCAAACATTTTAATGAAACTGGTAGTGATATGTAAAACTATGTCACTGTTTTAACTGTTTTTTTTAAAATAGTTATTGTTCATAAATATGTTATGTTAACATGCTATGGTTTATTAGTGTTACTTTTCAAAGAGTTAATAAATTAAAACACAGACTTTCAGAAGGATAAATACTGTATGATTCCACTTATACGAGGTATCTAAAATTGTCAAACACGTGGAAATAGAAGGTAAAATGGTTCTGCCAGGGCTGGGAGGAGGGGGGAATGGGGAGTTGCAATTCAACTGGTACAAAGTTTCACTTATATGAGATCATTAAGCTCTAGAGATTTGTTGCACAACATTGTGCCTACAGTTAATGATACTGTATTGTACACTTAAACATTTTAAAGAGGAAGAGAAAGGGAAGAAGAGAGAGAAACATCAATGATGAGAGATAATCATTGATTGACTGCCTTCTGCACACTCCACACTGAAGATTGAGCCCACAACCTGGGCATGTGCCAGATCAGGAATTGAACCTCGACCTCCTGGTTCACAGGTCAATGCTCAACCACTGAGCCACACCAGCCAGGCTTAAACACTTTTAAGAGGGTTGGCATCATGTTAAGTTTCTTTGCACAACCGAAAAAAGAAAAAGAAGAGAAATAAAAAGGAAAACAAAACAAAAACCATGGGCTTTCATGTTTGAAAGACCAGAGTCGACATCACTTTGTGTGACTTGGGGAAATATATTAAATGTTTCTGAGACTCTGTTTCCTTACCTGCACATGAGGAAAATACCAACAAATATTATAGGCTGATTGTGCATATTAAATTAAAGAGGTAACATTTAAAGAACACTATAATTTCAGGCATATAAATGGCATATTATAATGGTGTCATTTTTAAATATTCTTTCTTTTCCAGATTTTTAGTTTTACACCACGAATATGTCAAACATGGGAAACAAAGTGTCTGCACTGTGATGTTTTAGAAATGCCTTTTATATGTTGTGAAATGTTACAGTATGTTTACTTAACCTTTGTAGGATTATTCATTCTGTATGAGCTGGGGAATAAAGGAAAAGGCAAAGTAATGTCTAATGTGTACAACTGATTTCTTTTAACACACGTCTAAATCTCAAAATATGGGAGAGAAAAATTTAAAAATTTACAAGTAAGTATTAAATTATTGATAGAGATGTAGGTATTCATTTGTTCATTCATCCATCTATCTATCCATCCATCCATCCATCCGTTTTCTTCAAGATGAATTCAATGAGTCCATACCCTAAGTCAGACACCGCTAAGTGCTACTAATTCAAAAATGGGCAATACAATTTTACCCTACAAATAATTTATAATTTCTCAGTGAGAACCACAAATGCAAATACCTGGTAAGCCACTACAGTGTTATAGATACCACAGAAAGATCTAGAGTGGAGAGAGAGAGTACCAAAGATGCCTATGGGAGATGAATGGCAGGCAGAAGAGGTTTCCTAGAACAGGTGATGCTGGGATAGCTCTGAAAACACAGTATGTATTTGCCTGGTGGGTAATGGCAGCATTCTAGGGAAAGAGCAAAGTCACAAAGATGTGAAATAGCATGCCATGCTTTGGGAGATGCTATAAGTTCGGTATGGTTGCAAGAGATTTGTAGAATAGGAAGCGGCAAGAAATCAGCCATGGCCAGGTCATGGAGAGCCTTGTATGTTTACACATAAAGGAGCCACTAAAAGACAAAATAAAGATCCATATCTACTCCCTCAGACCCGTCCAAATCCATCTAGGACACAGATCCATGAATTATTCTACAGATTTCAAAATTGTTTTTTTAGATAAAATTTAGGAAGGTTTTAAAAGTACTTCAAAACAATTGAATACCTACGTAAAAAGATGCTTGGCTATGGTGAAGTTTCCAAGCAGTAGATTTGAACTTACCTTTGTGATTCCCAGTGCCTTTTCTGGCAGTTACATGATAAACATCTGCTGGAATCATTTTAGTTCTTAGGAAATTTTGCTTATCTACTGAGAGGAACACATATTGTTGGTTCAATTCCAACTTGCAGTTTCTTCCTCAGATTTTGAAAAAAGAACAGACGGTATTAAATTGCTAAGGGACTTAAGAGAATTTTTCAAGGAAAGATATGTCTAGAGTTAAGCATTTGGAAATACTACTTAGAAATTCTATACACAGTGGGACTAACGATAATAATAGTGATGATGGGATCCTCATATAATTCTCAGAACTTTTGGGGGGGTCATATTCTCCATTGAATAAGCCCAAGCTGATTTGGCTTAGTGGATAGAGTGTCAGCCTGCAGACTGAAGGGTCCTGCGTTTGATTCCAGTCAAGGGCAGATGTCTGGTTGTGGCTCGATTCCCAGTAAGCGGGGGAGGGTGCAGGAGGCGGCTGATCAATGATTCTCTCTCATCATTGATGTTTCTATCTCTCCCTATCCCTTCCTCTCTGAAATCAATGAAAATATATTTTATAAAATACATACATACATATATACATACATAAATAAGAGGCTAATCTTTATAACAAACAGAAGAAAATGATAAAATAAACTACAGGAAGAGTTTAACTCTGCATTAATTTTACACATGAAAAGGTTTGTGAAGTCCCCAATGAAGGAGAGAGTAAGTTGAATTGAATATACTTAGCAGGAGCGTTCAGTTACACACACCCAAAGTTACAAAGAAGAAAAGGAAGTCCTGGAACAGGCATACATACATACATACATACATATATACATACATAAATAAGAGGCTAATCTTTATAACAAACAGAAGAAAATGATAAAATAAACTACAGGAAGAGTTTAACTCTGCATTAATTTTACACATGAAAAGGTTTGTGAAGTCCCCAATGAAGGAGAGAGTAAGTTGAATTGAATATACTTAGCAGGAGCGTTCAGTTACACACACCCAAAGTTACAAAGAAGAAAAAGAAGTCCTGGAACAGGAGAAGAGACATTGGTGTAAAACGCTGTCTTGCACCCCTTGGAAGCTATTCCTTTAAATTCTTTATTTCTCTGCTAGAGGCCTGATGCACGAAATTCATGTGTGTGTGTGGGGGGGGTGTCCCTCAGCCGGCCTGTGCCCTCTCGCAATCTGGGCCCCCTTGGGGGATGTCCACCTGCCAGCTTAGGCCCGATGCCCCCGGGGATCAGGCCTAAGCTGGCAGTCAGACATACCTCTCACAGTCCTTACCACCCGCCTGTTAGCTCCTTACCACTTGGCTTGCTGCTCCTTAATGCTGCTGCGGAGGCTGGAGAGGCTCCTGCCACCATCGCTGCGCTCCCCAGCCATGAGCCTGGCTTCTGGCTGAGCAGCGCATCATAGTGACCAGTTTTTCTGGTCATTCCGCCCTAACAGTCACTTAGGCTTTTATTATATAGATCACTGGCATACTGAGGTGAGATCTGGAAGCATCGCAGCTTATTGTTGGGGTAAATCCATTTGAAAATATGAGTACCTAAGAAGAATGGTATCTGAAATAGGTAAGTTATAGGTAGACATACTGGTCACTTAATAAACACATGGCAGATGTTCGCCCATTTATTTATTTACCCATTCGTCAATTTATTTATTCTTTCATAAATCTTCTTTAAGATATTTATTGAGTGTTTACTATGTGCCAGTTTCTGGCTTCAGCTCTTTGTTATATTTTATTCTATTTTAAATGTTATCTTTTTTAAAGTTCCATTTTATAATACTCCATGTTGGTGTATAAAAATGAATAAAGCTAGTAGAACATGCATATAATTTTTTTGCAAAGAAAATTATAAAACTGTTGAAAGACAATTCCAAATAAATACAGCAATTCACCATGGGATCACATGGATTATAATATGCAATGTGTTAAAATACTAAAAACAAACAAACAAACAAAAAAACCCAACAGGTTTTCTTGTAGAAAATAAGATAATTCTGAAATTAAATATATGTATGTATATGACCAAAGGGTTAAAACATAGATAAGACTTTCTTGAAATCTTGAAGTATGCCTTATTAGATACAAAAAATAGTGTGCATTGGTGGTATAATGGTGAACATAGCTGGCTTCCAAATATAAAAAATTATAAAGCGATAGTAATTAATAAAAAATTAACTCAAAGATAAACAAATTGACCAATGCAATAAAATAAGGAGGCTAAAATTAGATAAAGAAGGACTTTAAAAAGAAATGATGCTGAAATGACTGATTATGCAAGTGAAAACTACGAAAATCGAAATGCTACCTTACATGCCAGAATTCTCAGTTGTATTAATTATCTGTTGCTGTTCAACAAATTACCCTCAAGTTTAGGCTTACAAACAAATATAAGTATTTATTTCACAGTTTCTGCAGGTCAGACATTCAGGAACCGCCTACCTGGTGGTTCTGTCTCAGAGTCTCAGGAGGTTGCAGTCAAACGTTAGTCAGGTACTTCCGTCCAACTGCATGACTGAGATGGGCGGACCCATGTCTAAGACGGCTCATCCATGTGGCTGGTGATATCCAGTTCCTCACTGAGTCTTGGCTGTGGGGGTCAGCTCCTAGCTACATGGACTCCCCACAGGGTTTCTTGAGTGACTTCACAACATGGCAGCTGGCTTCTCCTGCAGCTAGTGACACAGAGAAAAATGAAACTGCAGGGTCTTTTATTATGGCTCAGAGGTCAAAAGCCATACTTCCTGCATATGCTATTTATGCTATTTATTACACAAGGCAAGCCTTATTCGATGTGGGAGGATAACACACAGCAGTGTGAACAAGGGAGACAGGGATAAATGGGGCCAACATGGAAGCCTGGTACCACATACACAACAATGAATTATAGTTTTGATTAGGGAAATGTATAATATTTTGTAAGACAATCTAAGAGAATATCTGTATGATTTCTGAGCAAAGTCTTAGGATCCAGAATATGGAAAGAGCTGAAAACATCACTAAAAAGATGAACAACCCAAAAGAAAAGTGGGCAGAATATTTGAAAAAGCTTACAGAAGAAAGAAGAATGACCTATAAACATTACAAGATAGCCATCTTTATTAATAATCAGGAAAATATAAATTACAGTCAAAGTGTGATACCCATTTGATCTGCAAAAACTAAGAAGCCTGAGACCATCAACTTATGATGATGTGGGGCTATGGAAACCCTGACACACACACTGGTGGAAATTTGAACGGTCCAACTCTTTTGGATCACGATTTGGCATTCTGTAGCATGGTTGAAGATATGCATATCCAATGACTCAGCAATTCTTCACCAGGAAATATTCTCAGGTATCTTCATAGAATCACTGCAATAGCAAAAAACTGGAAACATCTCAAGAATGAACAACAGAATGGACACATAAGTTGTAGGACATTTATACATTGAAATACTATAAGCTGTGTGAGGGTGGATATAAGGTTGAAGGGAGTGTTTCTTTTTTACTGTATAGATACTATAGCATATTTAAATGTCTATGAGAAGTAGTCAGTAAGAAGCGGGAGGTCGAAAATATAGAAGAGAGGATAAAAACATGAAATGTATGAGGTTCCTGAAAGGCAGAATTAAAAAAGAATAAGAGACAAGTGGAAGGGGCTTTTTTTTTAATACATGAGGGAGGAGGTAAGACTCTGTGTGTATTTATTCAATAAATATTTATTGTGTACCAACATGATGCCAGGCCCTGTTGTTGAAACAAGAGAGGCAGGTAGATTTCAAAACTGGGTGATAAGAATTTGATGGATTGAAATTTTCTTTCTGAAGTAGGTGGTGAAGTCATCTCCTGAGAATGAGGGGGAAAACTTAGGATTTGAAGTTTCAGGAACATTTCCAATTGTATGAAGAACAGGAAACAAAGCATAAGGTCGGGCAATGTCGAGAGTCCAGTTAACATTGGTGAATTTAAGCCAGAATTCTCAGTTGTACAATTTTCTCTAGAAATGCTCAATGTGGGTCTATTGTTCCAGGATCCCCCTCTCCCAGCCTGTTGTGACAAAGGAATAGCAGGGTAGAAGAACTGAGGACACTGGTAAGAGGTCATTCAATGCTCAATGTGGGTCTATTGTTCCAGGATTCCCCTCTCCCAGCCTGTTGTGACAAAGGAATAACAGGGTAGAAGAACTGAGGACACTGGTAAGAGGTCATTGAAATGGCAGATGATCGATGCCAGTGAGTTTGATTGCTGATGAAACTTTGGAAGCAGAGGTTTATAATGTAAGCATCTCCAGGGACCCAGTAATGTTGTTACATATGTCTCTGATGATAAAACCACAAGGACAGGGAAATGAATGCCACATTGGAAGGAACCTGGCCAATGAAAGACAGAAGGTGGAAAGGGTCCCGCAGATATATTTTGTTCCCTTCCGCCTGCTCTTTGGAGAAGCAAAAAGTTCCGTTTTCTTGTGGCACTACAGCAGGTCAGGAATGCACCCTCCTATGCTCTTTGCTTCCTCCCGGCTTCACTTTCCTCTTAACCTCATTCTTGCTTCTCTTGAATATCACTTCCTGCTCAAAGAGCAGCAAGGAAGCTTTATTCAAACTGTCTTTTTGTTTTGTTTTTTTTTGTTTGTTTTGGGGCACTTGGAGACAAGATGGATTTCTATGCTGCATTTGGAGTTCTGGGTGGCCATTTAGTAAGGAGAGGGCAGGGAAGAGGTGAGAGACACGGGGGAAGATGAATGAGGAGCCAAAGGTCTACCTGCATGAGGCAGCAGTGAGAAGCCCGGACGTGGACAGGAGGGCTGAGGACTGTTAATACTGAGGATGTCTGTGATTTAATTTGAGATGATCATGTTGCCTTAATGTAAAGTCTTCTCTATCCCTTTCCTCTCCCCAAACTTAGTAAATTATGGTCTATTTTGTATTATGTGGGACTACAATGAATGACTGGGTTTCCTATCTGGGGTAACATGGTGTGGAATAGAAAGGTTAGTTCCAGGTGGAAAGGTTATTCATCAGCTAACCCAGCGATTTTCAACCTTTTTTCACCTCATGGCACACATAAACTAATTACTACATTCCGCAGGCCCTGGTGTTGAAAAAAGAGATGCAGGTAGATTTCAAAATTGGGTGATAGGAATTTGATGGATTGTCTATGTAAAGATATTCAAAATATATATATATTTTTTGCCGGTCTGAAAACAAATAGGTATAATTTTGATTCATTCACACCAGATGGCTATTGTATTGGCTGTTGTCATTTTTTATTTATTTGACAATCTAAGGGAGAAGAGGTCAGTGCCCCTGACTAAATTAAGTCAGGTATGGCATGTTTTAAAAATTCTTGCAGCACAGGGATTGAAAATCGCTGAGGTCAACTAATTCAAGGGCAAAAAGCTAGAAGCCAGAGCAAGAACATGGACAATTTAAAAAGTTTTTTCATAAAACTTGAGAAATGTTTTATACTGATATCGGCATGAAATGGATGATTGAGGACATTATATTCAGACATGAGGAAGCCTGGAGATGCCACATGGCATCCAGGCTATACAAGAAACATACACCTCATCAAGCAATATCCTCCTCAGAGGCTGCCACTGTAATTACATGGACTTGCAGCTCTCTTTCTATTGAAGGCCTTTTTCAACAAAAGGTGCATTTCTTTCTTTAATCCAATCAATAAAGATTTATACAACTACATATTGTTATTTGAATTGAATTGTTATGGATGCCATTTCCAGATATGAGGTTTGGCTGCTCTGACAGTCAATGCCTGGGAATTGCTATTTGAGACCCTTTCCTCCATTCTGGGCATAGTTGTATTCGGCATGCTGTGAGCTCTTCACACAAATGTTTACGTTTGCAAGGCAGTAGTAGTTGGTGCTGTCCATGCTGGTCTATTGCAGGAACTGTGACTATTTTTAAATAGGGTGGGAAATAAGCATTATGTCTACTAAAACCCATATTTAAAAAGTTGGGAAAATGATTTCTTCTTGTTCTGGTAGAAATTTCTACTTCCCAATTTATGAAACAAGCAATCATTGTCAAGAATACCATCATATACACGCCTATATTTATCATATAGAGAAAAATGACACAAATCCCTCTAATACCTTTCATAAGTCTCACTTAATGAATCTCAATTAAGTTCACAGATACCTGGCATTTCCTAAATTAAACTGAACATTAAAGCTGCCTGTCATTTCTGGCATGATTCAAATATTACATTAAAAATGAATTATGAGCGCCCTAGTGGTTTGGCTCAGTGGATAGAGAGTTAGCTTGAGACTGAATGGTCCCAGGTTCGATTCTGGTCAAGGGCACATGCCTGGGTTGTGGGCTCGATCCCCAGAAGGGGGAGTGCAGGAGATAGCTGATCAATTATTCTCTCTCATCATTGATGTTTCTCTCTCTCTCTCTCTCTCTCTCTCTCTCCCTCTCCCTTCCTCTCGAAAACAATAAAAATATATAAAAAAATAAAAATGATTGATGAGCAATGTGGTAGGGCTGCACATATTTCTCTCCCAGGTAATTTATGTGAAACAGGGGGAAAACTTGGCAAGCACCATCTTACCCTAGTGACGAAGGTTATCTTAGCAGTGATAAGTCATGTTGATATCATGCCATCTGACAGGATGGTATGAGAAGAGCATGGCCACCTTCTAAAATATTCTACACGAAAGCCCATAACTCCAGGCTAAGCATGAGAAAAAACACCAGACAAAATACATCTCCCTCACAATTGTCCAAGTCAGAGACAGAGAAGGTCTGAGAAATGTCATAGACAGAGGAGGCTAAGGAGACAGGGTGACTGAATGCAATGCGCTCTCCTGATGGGCCCCTGCACTAAAGTAAAGCATTGTGGGAAAACGGAATCCATTTGAGAGTGTATCATTTACCAATATTTGTTTCTAAATTTTGGCAAATGTAACACGGTATTGTAAGATGTTAACATGAGGGGAAATGGAGTGGAAATTCTCGATACTATGTTTGCAACTTTTCTGGAAATCTAAAATTATTCCAAAATAAAAAGTTATCATGAATCTTCACATAGTTACATGTGGAAATGGTATTAGGCTGCTAACGAGACATTATGATGATACTGTGCATTTATAACTAATGGTCTCCAAAGCATCTCAGGATGGATAATTGCAAATTGCTTAAGCTACTTACAATTATTTCATTAATACCAGACTGGTTCAGGTTCCAGATTCCTAAGGAGACAGAGCACAAGTGCAGATAGATATTTAATTCGAACTTTTCACTCAACATTATTTTTGATAAGATTTCTGGATGGCTCTAACCTTTTCAAGGTCAAGTGAAGACTGCCAGCAGGTGTAATTAATGTTTTCTGTCTTCTTCAAAATTAAATATTTCTCCAGAATAAACATAGGTTAAGAACCTATGTTTGCAAGAGAAAGTTTTATAAAATCCCACATTATTTTCCTCACAAAATCACAAGATTACCTTAAAAAATCCCAAGTAAAAATTGTTTCTACTTAAAAACATACATTTTTCGAGCAGCAACATTGGCAATTAGTTAAGATTAATGTAGGGAATCAGTACATCAGAATTTTAATGTGGCTTTGCCATTCATTCTTTCAATTACCTTAAAAAACTTATTTAACATGTTCCTTGGCCAGTAAATGCAGCTGATACTATTCTATAGGTTACAAAAGAGAAACAATTATGCAATCATCAAAAAGCAACTTAGAATAAAAGTCTTAAAAATGTCTGTTGTGGAAAGACATCAAACCACTTTGCAGTGATCAAAGAGATATTTACTTTCCCAAATTTTCTACTTATTAATAGCAAAGTTGGATGGCAGTAACAAAAAATGTCATGTCTGCTGAGAAAGAACAAAATGCAGTGATGAATGAAATAAAGTTAATCCTCACCCTCCCGCCGCCCCTGCCCCAAACCTACTCAAAATATCTCTTTTCCTCATAGAGTGCTTCTTCCAGAAAGCCAGTGTAAATTTAAACATCCTAGGTTGCAATTAGCTTAAGAGCCACTGAGCTTCAATCTTTAAAACTTACGGAAAATGAATGGTCCCTTGACTCTGTTAACTAAGAAATTAAGAGAATCTCTTCAAAATACATTGGCATCCTTGTTTTAAGATTAAATTTTGGGAGGATTTTGAGTCCTCTGCCATCAAGGAATGCAAGCATAGGGTTTATGTGCAAGACTTCGACTGTGTAATTCAAATGAGTTTTGTAATTTCAGGGGGACATCTAGGATTCTTCATTATGTATTTTGCCACCTCACAGAGGCCCACAAGGGGGCACTCTTTTGCTGAGCTTTCCTACACATTTTAAGGTAAAAACAGCTGGTAGGGTAAGGGAAATTGGTAACACTAAATATATATGTGGGAAATATACATAACATAAAATTTACCATGTTAACCATTTTAAAGTGTACAGTTCTGTGGCATTCAGTACATTCTCACTGTTGTGCAACCATCATCACCATCCATATCTAGAACTTTTTCATCTTTACAAACTGAAACCCTGTACCCATTAAACAACTCGATTTTCCCCTCTCTCCAGCCCCTGGCCACCACCAGACTTTCTGTTTCTATGAATTTGACTATTCTTGGTACCTCATATAGGTAGAATCTACACTAATAAAAGACAAAGATGCTAATTGACCATACCTTTGCTATGCCCCAAGCCATGCCCACAAGCCAGTCAGAGCGACTATATGCAAATTAACCCAACCAAGATGGCAGCAGGCAGCCACGGAGCTGGAGCAAGCAGGAGGCTTGGTT
>NW_005370683.1:1269455-1272797 GCF_000412655.1 Myotis brandtii
CCCCACCCATGCACCAGGCCTCTATCCTATATAATAAAAGGGTAATATGCAAATTGACCCTAACAGCAGAACAACTAGGAATGACTGGTCACTATGACACACACTGACCACCAGGGGGCAGACGCTCAATGCAGGAGCTGCCCCCGGTGGTCAGTGTGCTCCCACAGGGGGAACTCCGCTCAGCCACAAGCCAGGCTGATGGCTGCCAGTACAGCGGTGGTGGTGGGTGCCTCTCCTGCCTCCTCAGCAACACTAAGGATGTCCGACTGCAGCTTAGGCCTGCTCCCCACTGGCAAGTGGACATCCCCCGAGGGCTCCCAGGCTGCCAGAGGGATGTCTGAATACCAGCTTAGGCCCAATCCCCCGGGGAGCGTGCCTAAGCCAGCAGGTGGTCATCCCCTGTGGGGTCCTAGACTTCGAGAGGGCACTGGCCAGGCTGAGGGAGCCCCCTGAGTGCACAAATTTTTGTGCACCAGGCCTCTAGTCATATAATATTTGTCCTTTTGTGGGTCACTCATTTCACTTTGCATCTTTCTTCAAAGTTCATACATGTTTTTCCAGTTGATTCTTAAATAATCTTCCTTTAACCTTGCTAAGAATAGCTTCATGGTTTTGTTTGTTTGTTTGTTTTGTTTGTTATTTCGGGGTGGTGGTGGGGGAACATGTCTCGGTCTTTTTGAAAATTTGACCTTTGAAATCTTTCCACCTCCCCCCTCCCCTTTTCTGGCTAAGGTGAATGGGTTAACCAAAAGTCCAAACAAAACTCTTCCAAGTGTTGCATCTAGTTGATTGTTGACATCTTAGAGGCAAATAAATAAATAAATAAATAAATAGTGATAATTAGTCATGGGGGCCTTTCTTTCAAAGAATGTTTAAATAATGACTCAATGCTCCAATCAGGCAAAGTTGCTCACTCTTCATAAGTTTTTGTTTTACATTGTTTCTATTTCTTTGCTTTTATAAAAGAAATGGAATCTGGTTTAAAGGCTCACATTAGTGTTTTAGATATAAATAAAAATTCTTATTTCTTAAGCTCCATGTTACATGTGATCACTGCTCTGGGCCAACTGAATCTGCTGAAAGCTTAAGATAGGTATCATTCCAAAGATATGAAAGAGAGCATTTTTAAAGGTGATCTAGATATAGTTTAAAAATTTGGAAGTTTATTTGACTTTAGAGTTATATTGAATGTGGGATGTTCCCTTCTTTTGAAGAAATCATGTTTCGATTTTCTAGACCATTGAATAATAATAATATATTGCTTATATGTACTTGATAGGTGCAAGGTGCAGTTACATGAATATCCTGTGGATTATCTCATGTACTTTTCAGAATGACCCTGTAAGGTAACATTGAGGAAATCGAAGTCCCTAAAGGTGACCTTGGTAGCTTCTGTATAATTGGAGAATTAGTGTATAAGCCAAGGTGGTCTCACTCAATACCGGCACTGTGTCCTTTAATATATTTTTTTAATTTATTTTTTACAGAGAGGAAGGGAGAGGGATAGAGAGTTAGAAACATTGATGAGAGAGAAACATCGATCAGCTGCCTCCTGCAAACTCCCCACTGAGGATGTGCCCGCAACCAAGGTACATGCCCTTGACCGGAATTGAACCCGGGACCCTTGAGTCCGCAGGCCGATACTCTATCCACTGAGCCAAACTGGTTAGGGCCACTGTGTCCTTTAAATACAGTGTTATGCTGCCTTCCTGGAGGAATCCTTCAGTGAAGCACAAAGGTTTTCACACATCCTATTTTTGTAACTAAATAACTGTGTTATGGCTTTGGTCAAAACACTTAACCTAAAATTCCTGATTTGTACACTGAAAGTTTTGGATTAAATGATTTCTCAAGTCTTTTTCCCTTTTTGTTTTTTTGGCAAGGTGAGTGCTTCCGCTGAAAAAAGTCATTTTTCTTTGATTGGCCGGCAGAGTGGCTTTGGCTTACCTGTAATTCATAGTTTAGCAGAGCCAGTAGACTATAAAGTCTGTTTCACTCCACCAGCCAAGAAGGAGCAGGTGCTGTCAGTTTCCTATGTTCCGGGGGAAGCTATTTTCCAGTGATAATCTAGATACTTTGGATAGCTTCACAACAGCACTCCCTGGGCACAGGATATGTTTAGATGCTAGTCGCTACCTCATCTGTGACCACTTCATTTTTTGTTTTACACAAGCCTGGTGAACATAAAAATAGAGGCAAATTAAAAAAAAAAAACACATGAATCAGTAAACTGGGATTTTATATCCTCTTTTTTTTTTTTTTGGTTGAAGACTGTTAGCTGAAAATACTCCGTTAGTTGTTTGGAGGTTTAAGTTAGAAGAGGCAGAATAAAGATGCTTGATAATGTGGTTGCTATGCAACCGTGTTATGATTATGTAGGTTTCTACCATAGTAGCTGATATGGAGGGGGTGATACAGTATGCTCAAAAGGGAGCACACAGAGGATATTTTTCATGTTTCAGAGCCAAAGTCTGAGATATGGAGTTGGAGAAAATATGGGTAAGAAAGAAATGCCACAAATTACAAAGTCCTCCATTCATAGCAAGAATACGGTGCTTATATTACACAGTTGGGTGAGCAGAAGCTCACCAGAAATGGCCTTAGCTTCAAGGAAGGGAGATACACACATTGGTCCTGTAAAGCGAGATTTCCTCTAAGAAATTTCAGGGAGGATGGCAAGAAAAAAAAAAGAAAGAAAGAAAAGAAGAGTATGGTATACATTACTCTTACTAGTATTTAATAAGCCTTGTCTAATTTAATCTTTACAGCAATTTTGTAAGGTAGGGTGCTACTAATCCTGTATTTTTCTCATTACATTATGTTTGGTAGGTGATCATTCACACTTATTGTTTCTATTAGTTATCTCTTTTATGAATTCCACAAGGAAAGGCTAGTCTTTTGTGAATTTTCCTTTAATTTTTATTAAGTATCAGAGATTGAACTCTGACCCTTCCTGGTGAGTTTACTGAATTTCAGAACAGGCTACATAATTGATTTTATTCCCTACTAGAGGCCCGGTGCACTAAATTCATGCACTGGGGGTGGGGGTGTCCCTCAGCCCAGCCTGTGCCCTCTCATAGTCCGGGATCCCTTGGGGGATTTCTGCCTGCTGGCTTAGGTCCGGGGGGAGCAGGCCTAAGCCAGCAGATCAGTTGGACATTCCTCTCATGGTCCGGGACCCCTCGGAGATGTCTGCCCACCTGTTCGCTGCTCCTTATCACTGCTCCTTAGCACTGCTGTGGAGGCAGGAGAGGCTCCCGCCACTGCCGCTGCGCTCGCCAGCCATGAGCCCAGCTTCTAGCTGAGCATGCTCCCCCTGTGGGAATGCACTGACCACCAGGG
>NW_005370683.1:1273896-1276131 GCF_000412655.1 Myotis brandtii
AATAATAATATATTGCTTATATGTACTTGATTTGTGCAAGGTGCAGTTACATGAATATCCTGTGGATTATCTCATGTACTTTTCAGAATGACCCTGTAAGGTAACATTGAGGAAATCGAAGTCCCTAAAGGTGACCTTGGTAGCTTCTGTATAATTGGAGAATTAGTGTACAAGCCAAGGTGGTCTCACTCAATACCGGCACTGTGTCCTTTAATATATTTTTTTAATTTATTTTTTACAGAGAGGAAGGGAGAGGGATAGAGAGTTAGAAACATTGATGAGAGAGAAACATCCATCAGCTGCCTTCTGCAAACTCCCCACTGAGGATGTGCCCACAACCAAGGTACATGCCCTTGACCGGAATTGAACCCGGGACCCTTGAGTCCGCAGGCCGATACTCTATCCACTGAGCCAAACCGGTTAGGGCCACTGTGTCCTTTAAATACAGTGTTATGCTGCCTTCCTGGAGGAATCCTTCAGTGAAGCACAACGGTTTTCACACATCCTATTTTTGTAACTAAATAACTGTGTTATGGCTTTGGTCAAAACACTTAACTTAAAATTCCTGATTTGTACACTGAAAGTTTTGGATTAAATGATTTCTCAAGTCTTTTTCCCTTTTTGTTTTTTTGGCAAGGTGAGTGCTTCCGCTGAAAAAAGTCATTTTTCTTTGATTGGCCGGCAGAGTGGCTTTGGCTTACCTGTAATTCATAGTTTAGCAGAGCCAGTAGACTATAAAGTCTGTTTCACTCCACCAGCCAAGAAGGAGCAGGTGCTGTCAGTTTCCTATGTTCCGGGGGAAGCTATTTTCCAGTGATAATCTAGATACTTTGGATAGCTTCACAACAGCACTCCCTGGGCACAGGATATGTTTAGATGCTAGTCGCTACCTCATCTGTGACCACTTCATTTTTTGTTTTACACAAGCCTGGTGAACATAAAAATAGAGGTAAATTAAAAAAAAACAACATGAATCAGTAAACTGGGATTTTATATCCTCTTTTTTTTTTTTTTGGTTGAAGACTGTTAGCTGAAAATACTCCGTTAGTTGTTTGGAGGTTTAAGTTAGAAGAGGCAGAATAAAGATGCTTGATAATGTGGTTGCTATGCAACCGTGTTATGATTATGTAGGTTTCTACCATAGTAGCTGATATGGAGGGGGTGATACAGTATGCTCAAAAGGGAGCACACAGAGGATATTTTTCATGTTTCAGAGCCAAAGTCTGAGATATGGAGTTGGAGAAAATATGGGTAAGAAAGAAATGCCACAAATTACAAAGTCCTCCATTCATAGCAAGAATACGGTGCTTATATTACACAGTTGGGTGAGCAGAAGCTCACCAGAAATGGCCTTAGCTTCAAGGAAGGGAGATACACACATTGGTCCTGTAAAGCGAGATTTCCTCTAAGAAATTTCAGGGAGGATGGCAAGAAAAAAAAAAAGAAAGAAAGAAGAGAAGAGTATGGTATACATTACTCTTACTAGTATTTAATAAGCCTTGCCTAATTTAATCTTTACAGCAATTTTGTAAGGTAGGGTGCTACTAACCTCATTGTATAAGTGAGAAAACAGAGATTTAAGAGATGTTCAGTAACTTGCCCCAAATCACATTATAATTGGGAGTAAATCTGAGCTATGAACACAAAACTTTTAGTTCAAGTCCTGTATTTTTCTCATTACATTATATTTGGTAGGTGATCATTCACACTTATTGTTTCTATTAGTTATCTCTTTTATGAATTCCACAAGGAAAGGCTAGTCTTTTGTGAATTTTCCTTTAATTTTTATTAAGTATCAGAGATTGAACTCTGACCCTTCCTGGTGAGTACCCTTGGGGGATTTCTACCTGCTGGCTTAGGCCCAGGGGGAGTGGGCCTAAGCCAGAAGATCAGTTGGACATTCCTCTCACAGTCCGGGAACCCTCGGAGATGTCCGCCCACCTGTTCGCTGCTCCTTACTGCTCAGCTCGCTGCTCCTTAGCATTCTGCCTGCTGGCTTAGGTCCGGGGGGAGCAGGCCTAAGCCAGCAGATCAGTTGGACATTCCTCTCATGGTCCGGGACCCCTCGGAGATGTCTGCCCACCTGTTCGCTGCTCCTTATCACTGCTCCTTAGCACTGCTGTGGAGGCAGGAGAGGCTCCCGCCACTGCCGCTGCGCTCGCCAGCCATGAGCCCAGCTTCTAGCTGAGCATGCTCCCCCTGTGGGAATGCACTGACCACCAGGGGGCAGCTCCT
>NW_005370683.1:1276341-1307202 GCF_000412655.1 Myotis brandtii
GCCCTATCCTGTCGGGCCTAAACCGGCAGTCGGACATCCCTCTCGCAATCCGGGACTGCTGGCTCCTAACGGCTCGCCTGCCTGATCACTCCTAACTGCTCGCCTGCCTGCCTGATCACCCCTAACCCCCTCCGCCTTGGCCCCTGCCACTGCAGCTTCGTCCAGAAGGACGTCCAGAATGATGTCCAGAAGGTTGTTTGGCTGTCTGGTCTAATTAGCATATTACACTTTTATTATTGTAGATATTATTGCATTTTGTTACATATATGATATCTTCAAAATATCACATTAATTTAAACAGGGATATTGTGCATAGTCTAAGAAACAATACAGTTACAGGTTCCTTAAGTGGTCTTTACAATTTAGCCAAAATGACTGGCCCCACTGAGGGAGTTCTCAGTGTCTGAGCATAACCTGGCCGAGGGGCAGGTGGAGATCTCTTTTGGAATGTGTGGTGTTATGCTTTCAGGAGTGAGAATACAAGAAGGAACCTGATTATTAACTTCATAGAGCTAGAGCTAGGGAAGTGTGATGTTATACAGAGCATAGAGTGGTCTCGTCTAGTGTCACAATAATAATGAGGATGATGGTGTATCGCACTGTGTAATGTCTGTATAGCTCTCACATACTCCAATGAACTTAATTTTCTCTACCTTCCAGGGATGCAGAGTATGTTAATTCCCTCATTTCCCCCCATTTTCTAGAAAATTCAAATAATCAAGGGAAATGAGGCTTAGGAGTATAAGGTGACTTATCTGAGGTCCCATAGGTGCAAGAGGGAGATGTAGTGATCAGCTTAACATTTGGATTTTTCCTTGTCCCTTTGCTGTTAGAATCACTGGTGTTAGAGACGCTTCATTCCCCTTATTTCTCAACTGCGGCTTACTTCTTCCAGAGGTAATACATGACAAATTCTGGAAAAACTTACTCATAAAATCAAACTTTCAAAAAAGAGTTATCTCATTTTAGTGAGGAAGAAAGTTATCTTTAAAAAAAAGGAAGAGCCCTAGCCAGTTTGGCTCAGTGGATAGATCGTCGGCCTGCGGACTGAATGGTCCCGGGTTTGATTCTGGTCAAGGGCACATGCCCGGGTTGTGTGCTCGATCCCCAGTAGCGGGCATGCAAGAGGCAGCTGATCAATGATTCTCTCATCATTGACGTTTCTATCTCTCTCTCTCCCTCTCCCTTTCTCTCTGAAATCAATAAGAATGTATTTTAAAATAATAAAAGCAGCTGATCATGATTCTCTCATCATTGATGTTTCTATCTCTCTCTCTCCCTCTCCCTTTCTCTCTGAAATCAATAAGAATGTATTTTAAAATAATAAAATAAAGAAGAAGATTTATATTTGTTTCAACCATGTAATAGCTCTTGCACACTGGTTTACTGGAATGGAGTCCTGGTCTTGAACTGATGATAAAATTATAAGAATTAACAAAAAGAGATAGAAAGAGAGGTAGGATACAGGATCAAAAGTAAAGGGGAAAACATTTTTTTTCTACTTTTTTCCCAGTTGGACTTAATTCAAAAGAGCAGAATAATTTGCTCCAAATTAGAGCTGTGACACACTAGAACTAATACATTTCATAAAAAAGTTCATGATTTTCCTGAACATATCAGTAATCTTTCATTGAAAGTATTACATTAGTTATAATCAATTTGTTACATTTATTGAATTATTAATAATCCCTCATCAAATACAATGTGAAGAACTATCTAATATACAAAACATATTTGGCAATGTTTGGTAGATCTCTTCATGGATGGTTTACTGAGAAATGTGAAAAATCATCTTGATAGCCAAACTATTTAAAAATACAAGCTTTGTGATTTATGGCAGTAGATGCTGTTAATGGCTCATCTTGTCTCTATTCTGTATAATTAACTCTCAGATCTCCTCTTTCAAACTTCTAGCTGACCTTTTAATTTCTCTTTCTCTCATCTCCCCCTCTCATTCCTCACTTTTTTTTTTTTTAGAAAAAGGATGCCATAACACTACCAATAATGATGAATAAAAGATGAAAAACTGGGATCAGTAGGTAATTTTTTAAGTTAAAAATGGCTATTTTATTCATTATTGTCTCTATAAGATAAAATAATGTAAATCCTTATAAATCTAAGGAAATTGACAATTACCTATATCCTAAGATGACACACTAGCAAGTGGATTTGAAATTAATCATGTGTGTGATAACTCCCTACCCCATATCCCTCCATTCTTCGTTTTTCTTTAGAGCTAACTTTTTTTTGAGGGATAGAAATAATGTATTTTCAACATTAATTATTTTTTAAGTCAAAGAATTCAAAAGGCAGAACATGAAGACCAATAACCCCTCTTCCCAAACACCAGGCTCAGTTTCATTTCCCAGAGGCAACCACTCTTAGTTTGCTGTTGTACTTTTTGTGGTTACTTTTATATCTATTTATGGTAATTATTTACCTTAGTTCCTTGCTTTAGGCATCTGCTACAAGGTATGAGGAATTTAGTTTATTTGCACTTCCACTTTCCAAATTAGACATCAACCTTAGTTCTCCTTGAAATAATACACTTAAACTCCCTACTTGTATTGACTTTTATGCAACATCAGCCACCTTCGGCCATGAAAGATGAAGAACTTGGTACACTTACTTTGCTCTTCCTTCCAGCTTCCTCTTTGATTATCTTTAGTTCGATCATTATTTTACATTGTCAAGAATTATAATGATGACAAATTTGCTGTAACCATGATTATTATTCATACACTCACATTGTAAATACTGCTTATTTGGCTTCAATTTGTATAATCAACTTATGTACAAAGCGTGGAAGAATTAAGTCATTGTTAAAGTTATAGTGTAGTGTGTGACTAAAGTCAATGAAAAGGGGAAATATAATCTTGTGTCATTTACATTTTGCCACTTGAAAGTAAATCTTCATTTGTGTGAATATAATGGACCTTCTTCACATTTTCTAGCTTCCTTCACTTCTTTTGAGCAATACTCAGGGGCTGGCATTTGTTAGACATTAATGTGTTTTGTTTTGGGGATATGAATTTTATTGTTCTGTTGTCCAGCCTAGATTATTTATTTATGGCACCTGGGTGTTATGTTCTTTACGTTTTTACATGTAAAAAGAAACTCTCTAATTTTTGCTCATATCTGATTGATAATTTGGATAAATAGAGAATTCTAGGTTTAAATGATTTTTCTCAAAACCTGTCTGATAGCTTATGTATAAGCACTCTGGCTATCTTAGTTCTTTTACTTCTCCAATAATCTTGCCCTCCACATCCTGCCAATCACTCACTTTTGTGGCCTTAACTTAGACATTGTCATTACCAACTCTTCCCTGTCATAATCCCAGACATCCCACTTTCCCACTGCCACTATCTTTCTAGCTAAAAATCTCTACCCCCAAATCCCTCAACCCCGAATGGACCTCCACTCTATTGATTCTAGCACCTTTTCACTGTCCATCATTTGTTATGTTATCTTCACTTCTTACTGCCCACTTTAGGTTCCATGGCCTATCGTAATCTATCCCTTGCCTTGCTCTCCCTTTAGTTACTTATGACAAAACCCCAGTTATAATTCAAACTGAGCTCATTTCTATTCATTGCCTGTCCCCAAGCAACTGAATGTGGCTGGAGATAATCCCATAGTCATTCTGATTATTGTCACTTTAAATTCATGACCACTAATTCCTCTATATGGACTGCAGTCAACTATATTCTTTACTTCATTACCCCCTGTTCTTCCAGTCTCCAAAATAACGCTTTCTTTCCTTTGTTTCTTTATCAACTTTCAACTCCCTTTATATATCCTACTTTCAGGTGGTGACTGTGCTGATGATACTTTTTCTCCATTTTTTCAGCACTGTTGGGTTTTATGCTTTTGAAATTTTCTCTTATACCTCTTTTAAGAGAGAAAGAGAGGTAACAGATCAATATACCACTCTCTTCTACTCAGTACTCTTATCTCATTAATTTCATGTTTTATAATGCACTCTATTTTCTTGTGAAAATCACTCACCATATATATTTTTGCCATAACTTTCAGGTCACAAAATGTACTATTGTCATTAAATCCCTGATTTTACTTTATAAATATAATGGGAAATGCTAGATCTAAGAATTCTAAGCAACAACAAAAGGAATGGAAATGCTTCATTCATTCACCAAACATTTATTGAGTGTCGACCAAGTTACAGACAATATGAAAACTCTGAAGCTGTAGGGATAAATGAGCAATAACAAAGAGCCCCAAATCTTGAAGGCCACTGAGAACATCACAATCTAGTACATCAGAGCATTCATGCTTAGCTGCTGTTGCAGTGATAGTGAAGGTGGGAGCAGGCTTATAGGTTGAATAGCAATAAAATTATGAGAAAGATTTTTTAGGATAAACAGGACTAAATAAGTTCATTGAAAAAAATCTGAGAATGAGAAAACTTGTCTATTACTAGAATTTTAGGTTTATGTTATAAACCTAGGTTTATAGGTTTAAATAAATAAGGGATGTCCAGCTGGTATGGATCAGTGGTTGAGCTTTGACTTATGAACAAGGAGGTCACAGTTAGATTCCTGGGTTGCGGCTGGATCCCGATTGTGCCGGAGGCAGCTGATAAATGATTCTCTCTCACCATTGATATATCTCTCTCTTCCTCTCCCTTCTTCTCTGAAATAAATAGAGACATATATTTAAAAAAATAAATAAGGGATAAAGTAAGTGATACTGTAGTGGTTTAAAAACATGTCCACACTTTTTTGACACTCCTCCCTGTGAAAGGTGGAGCCTAATTTTCCTCCCGTTGAGAGAGCCTTATTGACTAACCTGTCACAAGGAGAATGTGGTGGACGTGACAGTGTGTGTGACTTCTGAGTCTAGATCATAAAAGACACTGCAGATAGGTCTTTGTTCCATCTCAGATCATTTGCTCTGGGGAGGCCAGCCACCTGCTATGCCATGGGGACACTCAAGCCTATGGCTGAGCTCACATGAAAGCTGGGACCTCTAGCCAAAACCCAGCAACAACTTGGCAGCCGCGTGAGTGAACCACCTTGGAAGTGGAGCCTCCAGCCCAGTCAAGTCTTCGGATGACTGCAGCCCCTGTCATCTCTGATTGCCACCTCATAAGAGTCTCCAAGCCAGACTGCCCAGTTAATCTGTTCCCAAATTTGCTGGCCCATAGAAACTATGAAGATAACTACTCACTGTTTTAAGTTACTAAGTTTTAGGCTAATTTGTTATACTTCAATAAGTAACTGTATATAAATTGAGGTTTATTAAATCAGGCATTGAAAAAGAGAAATAAAAATCAAATTCTGGTACCTAGATAGTAAATTCTAAAAGCTTAGGGTACTAGTAATTTTTTATATTATTATATAATTGCTCCATTTTTTTTTTCCGGGTGAAATTGGTTACAAAAAGAAGCTCCAAGTTAACTATTAATGAAAGAGAAAAATAATTTTTATTTGAAAAAGGAAAGCACTGTTTTTTTATAAGGTTTAGATAAAACTGGATTGTATAATCACTTCTGAGCACCTTCCCACACTTTGTTGTTAGTTTATGTTAATGTAGACTGTTGTAAGATTAAGCTGCTAACTAAAAGGCACTTTAGTAAGCAACTTCCATGAAAGAGTTTTTACCTAATGAACAATGGATAGATGCATTTGTTATTTGTACAGTAGACCTACTATGAAATAGACTTATTTGCATCATTAGGGTTTGTGTAAGTTTCCTTACCAGTAACTGTAGAAATACAAGTAGAAGCTTGACTCCAAAATTAGACTCCTCCTGATCCATCTCTTCCCAATGAACGTAACTGCACAGTGTATATGGATGTATGAGGAAATGTCAGAATATTCACAATTGCCAGGACTTGGTGGTTTTCTAAAGGGCGTGGACAATGACCAGCTTTCGTTTTGTAATAAAGCACGTGGGCTTTTCTTTTAAAGGGACTTGCACAAGGAAGTGGTTTAAAGAATTTCTTTGATCTTAGAAATGACACATACCTATGTAGGTTATTATTTGTTACATTTTTAATGGACTACTGAGCAAACATACTTTCCTACTTGGGATTTCCAGAAAGATTAAAAAAAAAGTTTTCTGAAGAGGTTTTAGGAACATTACAAAAATAAAAATATAAGACAAAAAAAAAAACACTAGTTGAAATACCTACATTAAAAAGCAAATCAATGTTGCTTAATACTTGTGAAATTTTTATTTTAATCTTTAAAAAATTACCTTTATTGTTCAAAGTATTACAGATGTCCTCCTTTCACCCCTCATTGACCCCCTCTTGCCACCCCTCCCCCAGGCCTTCATCACACTATTGTCTGTGTCCATGGGCTATGCATATATGCATGTAAATTCTTTGGTTAACCTTTTCTTGCTCCCCACCCCCAACCCCTTCCCTCTGAAATATGTCAGTCTGTTGCATGCTTCAATGTCTCTGTATCTGTTTTGTTCATCAGCTTATTTTGTTCATTAGATTCCACATATAAGTGAGATCGTGTGATACTTGTCTTTCTCTGACTGGCTTATTCCACTTAGCATAATCCTTTCCAAGTCTCTCCATGCTGTCTCAAAGGGCAAGAGATCCTTCTTTTTTTACAGCTGCATAGTATTCCATCGTGTAAATGTACTATAGCTTTTTTAGCCATGCATCTACTGATGGGCACTTGGGCTGTTTTCAGGTATTAGCTATTGTAAATTGTGCTGCTATGAAAATAAGGGTACAATGGATCGGTGTTTCTCTCTCTCCCTCTCTCTCTTATTCTCTCTTTAAAATCAATAAACATAT
Source organism: Myotis brandtii (assembly GCF_000412655.1). Lineage (NCBI taxonomy): Eukaryota > Metazoa > Chordata > Mammalia > Chiroptera > Vespertilionidae > Myotis > Myotis brandtii. The sequence goes on from NW_005370683.1 coordinate 1,283,126, forward strand.
CCTTCAATGAGAATTTTAAAAAGAAAAGTAAAGTGAAGATGAAGGGAAAAGTCATCTCACAGTTCAGCAGGCTGGAAGTTTGAGATCAGGGTGCCAGCGTGGAGGAGTGAAAACTCTCTTCCAAGTCACATGGCAGAAGGGGTTAGGGATCTTGCTGGAGCCTCTTTCAAAATAGCAGCTAATCCTGTACATAAGGGTTCCACCCTCACTACTTATGCACCTTTCAAAGGCCCATCACCTTTGGGGGTTAGGATTTTTACATATGAATGGGGGCACACAAACATTCAGACTACATCAATCAGTATTTTTAAATCTAAACTAGCAACCTTTTTTCAGTGTTCTTCCTTCCTTTCACTACACATACTAGACTCTCCTTTCCTCCTTGGAACCAGCTTTAGCATTCGGTTTGTTCCATAATTAAGCAATTAAATATCTTTGACATATGCTCACTATTTATTTTGAGAATTTTATTTTTAACTCTTTGAAATTCATACTGTAGTAAAAAGGAGAACCTAAAAATAATATATAATATGGTTAAATTCCAAACATCCCCCAAATAAATTTAGTTCATGATGTACTTGGTATAAAATACAATTGAATTTTAGAAAATCAGACTGTTGTAATGACAGTAATTTCAACATAATGTTAAGGAATTTTGTTTTAGTTTTTGATGACAAGTACATTTGATTAGAGGATGAGAAGAAAATAGGTATCAAGGAGGAAGCATTTATAGTTGTCTATTCTGATAAGACATTTTGCATGTGTTCAATACTCTTAGACATTTGATCCCATTAGTTCTTTTTTTTTTAAATTTATCATTATTGTTGAAAGTATTACAGATGTTCCCTTATTTCCCCCTATTGATCCCTTCAACCCAGCTCCTGCCCCCTCCCCAGGCCTTCACTGCACTATTGTCTATCTATAGGTTATGTATATATGCATATAAATTCTTTGGTTAATTTCTTCTCTCCACTCCCTCCTCTGCCCCCTTCCCACTGAAATTCATCAGCCTGTTGCATGCTTCCCATTAGTTCTCTGTTGTTCATAGTTATCTCAGATCTTCTGGTGTTTTCCTTGATGTGGGTATATTCTGAACATGACTCCTATTTTCCAATCACCAAGTGTCCCTGGTAATATTAACTCCACATTATGAGACAGGTACCCTTATTAATATTCTTCATTTACAAACATGGAACCAAAGTATATGAAGTTAAGTGACTCATTCACAGTCATCAAACTAATAATTGAGAAGCAGAGATTTGAACTCAGGCAGGTGGAGACCAGAATTCACCTTCTTAATCTCACTCCAGTGGAGCTCTCAGTTCTGGCTTTGCAGTTAGAGCTCATTCAACCTTGGCTGCCAGGAGGGAAAATTGAAGTCCAGGAGGGTTCAAGCAATTTGCTTAAGGTTAACTAGCTAATTCGTAGTGGTTGGAATGATTTTGTTCACAAAAAGAGGAAGGAACAGAAAGGCTAGGCTATAGAGAGGGAGTGAGATCTTGTGATAATTGAGCAAAAGCTGTACTAGAGGAAATTCAAGGGAGAGGGAATTGTGAACACAGTGAGTGTGCATAGTGAAAAGTTGCCTCAGTTAGAATTGACAGAATTGTGCAAAAGGTAGAGGAAATGGTTAAATACAGAGATAGGGCTTCCGTGAAAGCTCCTTTCTGTAAAACAGTTCTCTGGTGGGATGGATATTGTGTGACAATCTTAATCCAGCACAGCTGAGTTATTGTCCAGAGACATTGCAGAGAGAGACTAGGGAAAAGTCAGCCATGGTAATAAAATTTGGAAAACTGGGCTTCAGATCTTGGCCATATCTATATGGTCATTTATATCTTTCCACAGCTGTATCCTATATAATAAAAGCCCAGTGACTGAATGGCAGAATGACCAGAATGACTGGTCGACCTGTTGTTATGATGTGCACTGACCACCAGGGGACAGACGCTCAACACAGGAGCTGCCCCCTGGTGGTTAGTGTGCTCCCACAGTGGCCTGAATGACCTCACTGCTCAGAGGGCGGGTCCACAGCAGCTCGGCTGAACGGGATGAGAGGCGCTCCCACAGCGGCCGATCCCCGCAGGCCACGCCCCCACCAGTGCATGAATCCCATGCACTGGGCTTCTAGATGCTATATAAAAGCACATGTTTTTATGAATACTGTTGCTGATGATAAAACTCTATTTTAATAATAATATAGGTAATTTTAAAATTAGTTATTGCATAAAACATTTTACTTCATAAGTGGTCTTATTAGAATCTATTGTTTGCCAAGCCCATACTTCCAAATTGGTAGCTAGAAAAGAGCAGAGATCCCCAACACAAGAAGCCGAGTCTAGTGTTAACAATTACAATTTCTTTACATCTACTTTTCCAGATGGATGCATTCAAATAAACAAGCTCGTTGAATGTTCTTATTGTTAGGAAAGGCATGCTGAAATATTTAGGAATGAATATTTTCAACTTATTCTTAAAAGATAAAAATACATGTGCATGCATAAGAAATAGAAAAAGAGAGTAAATGTGACAAAATATTATCCATTGCTGAGTCTAGATGAATGGTATACAGGTGTTCATTGTACTATTCTTCAACTTTTCTATAAACTTTATTTTTTATACAAATAAAAAATAAAAGAAAACTACATACTGACACCAGTGCATGAATCCCATGCACTGGGCTTCTAGATGCTATATAAAAGCACATGTTTTTATGAATACTGTTGCTGATGATAAAACTCTATTTTAATAATAATATAGGTAATTTTAAAATTAGTTATTGCATAAAACATTTTACTTCATAAGTGGTCTTATTAGAATCTATTGTTTGCCAAGCCCATACTTCCAAATTGGTAGCTAGAAAAGAGCAGAGATCCCCAACACAAGAAGCCGAGTCTAGTGTTAACAATTACAATTTCTTTACATCTACTTTTCCAGATGGATGCATTCAAATAAACAAGCTCGTTGAATGTTCTTATTGTTAGGAAAGGCATGCTGAAATATTTAGGAATGAATATTTTCAACTTATTCTTAAAAGATAAAAATACATGTGCATGCATAAGAAATAGAAAAAGAGAGTAAATGTGACAAAATATTATCCATTGCTGAGTCTAGATGAATGGTATACAGGTGTTCATTGTACTATTCTTCAACTTTTCTATAAACTTTATTTTTTATACAAATAAAAAATAAAAGAAAACTACATACTGAGTGATACTACTTCAGATTCTGCTTATCCTCTCTAGCCACAATCGTAGTGAGTATTATTATTTTTGAATCAACAATTATTTCATAACTTTATCTTATTTGTAAACATTTCCTCATTTTGGAATATTCTTTATAATTTTTATAATGGCAATTTTAATCCAACATTTATATGTTAGAAATTTTACATATATTATCCCTAATCCTAATGATCCTGAAAGGTAAATGTATTGTCTTCATTTTACAGATAGGAAAAGAGAGGCTCAACCACATTAAGTTACTTGCCCTTGGTCACATGCAACTATAAATGTTGGTGCTGTGTTTCGCATCCAAGTGTGTCAGAAAGCAAATTTTGTCCTCTTTTTATTTTAGCATCTGTTTCCCATGCTAAGAGATTTCTTTGTGGATGGATGGGCAGTGGCCTTTTGGGGAGAGCCTTTTATCTCAAAGTTATACAAAGTCATCAAATTTCTGAATGCCTCTCCAAATACCTCTTAATGCAGGTTCATTGCCTTATTTAATAGGCTTATTGTAAGGAAGAGATGACCTATCAATTGCATATTTGATAGTGCTTTTTAAAATCATATTTGGCTTTTGGTGGTTTCTTCAAGTTCCTGAAATTTTCCACTTTCAAACGTTCATTTTCCTACTTTTAAGTGGCACTTTCTTCCCATAAGGCAAAGCATCAGTCATGTATTCAGCAAGTATTTACTGAGCACTTGATAAATACTTAGCATACCATGTACGCATTTTTACCGAAAATCCTATTGCAATTTTAACTGGTTAGGATAGTCACATTTCACAACTTTTTTCTCATGATTTTAAAGTTTTCTGGCATTAGCAAAACTCTTATAGGCTAGTTATTTGTTAGACTGTTTTAACATAACCACCTACTTAAAAACTCTAAAGTAAAAATATTTTTGTGTACAATTCAAGAAAATTCACCCTCAAAGTTCTTATGAAGCCCCTGGCATAATTTAAAATAAGGGGTCTTTTTGACTTTGGGAAGATTTCAATATGAGAGGACAAATGAGGTGATCCCTTGCAATCACCTCTAATATGTGTGCTTAGGCGATTAATGGAGAGTGTAGAGATCGTTGTTAACTTTTTAGGTTATTAGAGTAAACGGGAATTTGCTGGAAGTCTTGCTAATAAAGCTTGAGTACATGACTATCTATATATATAAAGAGCCAAGGGCTATAACAACCGAATGAATGACAGAACGGACGACTGAACAGGCTGAGTGGGGCAACAAGGCCAGCAGGGGGATAGTGAAGAATGACCAAACGACTGAACAGAAGGCTGTGTGGGGCGGCCAGGCCAGCAGAGGGGGTCAGTGAGGGGTGACCAGGCTGACGGGGGGGCAGTTGGGGGCAACTAGACCTGCAGGGGAGGCAATAAGGGGTGATCAGGCTGGTGGGGGCAGTTAGGGGCAACCAGGCTGGCAGAAGGGAGCTGTTGGGGGCGACCAGGCCAGCAGGGGGAGCAGTAAGGGGCAACCATGATGGCAGGTGGGGGGAGTTAGGGGCGGCCAGGCCAGCAGGCAGAGGTGGTTAGGGGTGATCAGGCAGGCAGGTAGGTGAGCATTTAGGAGCCAGCAGTCCCGGATTGTGAGAGGGATGTCTGACTGCTGGTTTGAGGATCAGGCCTAAACCGGCAGTCGGACATCCCCTGAGGGGTCCCAGATTGGAGAGGGTGCAGGCTGAGCTGAGGGGACACTCCCCCCCCCCCCACGAATTTCGTGCACTGGGCCTCTAGTATTGAAAATAAAAGAAATAGTCTGTAATGGATAATTTTTCTTATACTCTGATGAAATTAAATGCTGCCAAGATTCTCTTTAACATAGCCCCTGGGGTTGTTATGCTCCTTTCTCTACAGATCTTTATCCATTAAACACACAATGAGGCTCAAAGACTGAATATACCTCAACTGCGTTTGCATTTACTTCCTCCCCTTGGGGCTTGAGTTGTAAACTCTGCTTTAGACTTGGTGAGAATCTCCCTCCTTCCCTCCATTCCCTACAATTCAGGAGCATTTCAGAGAGTAATGTTCCTTAGAGGGGAAACCTGTGGAGGGAAATTTAAAGGCAAGCATTCACTCTAAGGCAGAGCTAAGACAGCTTTTACTTCCAGAGCTACATTGGCTTTGTCAATAGTAAGAAGTGTCTTCAATGACTTAGCAAAAATTGAGAAATAAGCTATTTTTCATGACCCTGTCTACCTTTCCTTCATATCACAGGAAGAAAACTTACAGATAGGCTTTAGCAGTGGTTCTCAACCTTCTGGCCCTTTAAATACAGTTCCTCATGTTGTGACCCAACCATAAAATTATTTTCGTTGCTACTTCATAACTGTAATGTTGCTACTGTTAAGAATCGTAATGTAAATAACTGATATGCAGGATGGTCTTAGGTGACCCCTGTGAAAGGGTCGTTCGACTGCCAAAGGGGTCGCGACCCACAGGTTGAGAACCACTGCTTTAAAGCCTACCACAGATGAATTTTTTTCCTTTTTTGCAGGTTTGAATAATAGATCATCATTGTGGGCAGGGAAGACTCCAGGAAAAGGTTTAAAAAGTTTTTAAAAGGTTGGCTGCTATTTTGTGAACTTTTTCTGGTCCTTAAGGGGACTATGTTGGAGATCAAAGATCTTGAATATCACTCTTGGGGTTACCCCATTCTGCTTCCCACATCTATATTTGGGCTTCACCAGGTCCTGCCAGCATGGGCACAGCTAGTAAAGATCTGTCAGCCAAGGGTCATAGGCCCCAATAAAGACTAAATGCTTCAGAGAACTTTTAGAGATCCTCATCAGGTTTAGGAAATTTTTTTATCCATGGCCCTTAGTATGGTCTTTCTTTGATCAAGAAGTGAAAAATACCTGAAGGGGATTACCTGCAGCCTCTAGTGGTATTATTAAAAAAGATAAGTTTAATAGCCATTCAGAGTACAGAGGCAAGTCCGTAGAGCAGAGGTTCTCAACCTGTGGGTCGCGACCCCTTTGGGGATCGAACGACCCTTTCACAGGGGTCGCCTAAGACTATCAGAAAACACATATATAATTACATATTGTTTTGTGATTAATCACTATGCTTTAATTATGTTCAATTTGTAACAATTAAATTGGGGGTCACCACAACATGAGGAACTGTATTAAAGGATCGTGGCTTTAGGAAGGTTGAGAACCACTGCTGTAGAGGATTATTCGACTGTGAATATTCAGGTAAAGGAGGATGGAGGGGAACAGTAGGAGTTACATCAGTCTTATTGGCTTTGATTTTGGGTACCTCTTGGGTCTTTAATTTTTCATTAACCTTTTGTAATTAATCTTTAAATAAAGGTATTTTGGAATCTTGAAGTCTTTTGAAGGCATGTTCAGGACAATTAAAATAGGTATCCCATTCTGTTTGTTTGATTTGGGAACCCTTGTGTTCAAGGGCACTTCTTTGGGAAGATTTTGCCATTACTGTAGATATCTATAGCTTCTAGGACTGTAGTTCTTAAAAGTAAGCAGGTATGCTGGAAGGTGGAACACTTAATTCTTTGGAATTTGAGGTTCCTATTTCTTTAGGTGGGCCTTGGGTCTCTCAGAACCAAATTAATACCTAAGAGAGATGTGCCTCTGGGTTGGGGATTTTGTGATGTTTTACGGTGTATCTCATTGCATGAATATTTTCTTGAGGTTGGCTCCTGAACTAGTGGTGATCTAACACATTTTATGACCAACTTATCCTAGCACAAGAATCTTAGATTTAGGTGGCAAATATTCTAACAGCTTCTAAGTGCTCAACCTATGCTCACCTATTTTGTATTTTTGGCTTCCAAGATTCTCACTAACAATATATTTATTATTCTTTTACTTCATGTGTAAATTAGCAGAAACCTGAGTAACCAAGGAAATGGAACTGTGTACACAAGAGGAAACAAAGACATAGTAATGGCCCAGAGCTAGGGACTGTAGTTTCAGGTGGAACCATTGGCCAGCTCAAGGTGACCAAGGCCTGGACCTCAACTGTGTCCTAACAAGGGCTAAGGACTGGTGCTCTGATAGAGCCTCTTGTCAATCAGACTGACCTGTTAACCCTGGACTGGAAAGCCTGCAAGAGCAAAGCGCTTGTACACAAAAGTGGAGTTCAGAATCAAGAGGAAGTTACTCAATGGCTCTCAGAAATATTGAGAAAGGCAGAGAACTCAAAGGATGCCTGTGTTTCTCACTGTCTCCAAACCTTCAGATGCCACTGCTATCACAAAAAACTGTTAATAAAAACTGAGTAAATTTTATTTTGTGTGTGTGTGTTTAATGCATCTTTATACTGGTATATAAAGAGACTAGAGGCCCGGTGCACAAAATTTGTGCACGGGGGGTGGGGAGTCCCCTCAGCCCAGCCTGCACCCTCTCCAATCCAGGACCCCTCAGGGGATGTCCAACTGCCGGTTTAGGCCCAATCCCGGGGATTTAGGCCCAGGGATTGGGCCTAAACCAGCAATCAGATATCCCTCTCACAATTCTGGACTGCTGGCTCCTAACTGCTTACCTGCCTGCCTGCCTGATACCCCCTCACTCCCCACCCTGCTGGCCTGGTTGCCCCTAACTGCCATCCTGCTGGCCTGATCACCCCTAACTGTCTCTGCCTGCTGGCTTGATTGCCCCCAACTGCTCCCCCCGCCCCCTGCTGGCCTGGTTGTCCCCAACTGCCCCCCTGTTGGCCTGGTCACCCCCAACTGCCTCCCTAACCCCCCTGCCGGCCTGGTCGCCCCACGCAGCCTGTTTGGTTGTCTGTTCGGTTGTTTCGGTTGCGACAGTTGCTTAGGCTTTTAATAGATAGATTATACTAAAAACAATTTGTGTTTTTTATTCCATGAACAAATTAAATTCAATGTGACTTTTTTCATCTTATACTCTACTTCATTTATTGAGCATTTTAGTTTTTCTTTATTCTCTTCAAAACAATGTTAACTATATACTATGCTCCACTGGATATTAAAAAAGTATTACTCTGATGCTTTAATATAGTAAAATAGTTTCTTTTTTTTAAGGGCCAGATTTATTTATTTATTTATTCATTTATTTATCTTTATTGTTGAAAGTATTATATAGGCCTTCCTTTTTCCTCCATTAACCTCTTTCAGCCTGCTAACACCCCCCTTCTCCCCCCAGTCCCTCACCACCCCATTGTTAGAGATCTTAATGTTTTTTTTCCAATCTAGCAGATAGAAAGGAGCTCGGAAGAACTATACAAAGCAAGAGATTTTAAAGGCAGGAGGGAACAGGAACAAGAACTTTTGCTAGGCAAAAGTAGCAAATTGGTCCTGGAAAAGTTACTTCCTAATAGGGGATGGCAGGGATTTATCAGGCAGATTACCTAACTAATGCCGATCAGGTGATTCCTGATTGGCTGGTTTAATTTTTTTTATTTCTGGACAAATCTAAACTATATTTAAGTCTCAGTTTGGTAACATGGATCTTAGCCTAAATGACTCCATTTTGAGCCTTTTGTCTTGATTTTTAACAAGACTTAGTTGGTATCTAGGTTGTATAATTTTAGAAAGTTTTGGATAGTGGCCTTAGCTCTCATTATCTCCCACATCATGAAGTAGATATGTAGGCATTTGCTCTTTTGGTTTAGGGTTTTCTGTCTTCAGAAATCTTAATAGAAATCCATGGAAGAGGTAAGGCATACAGTTATTGCTCTTTTTTTATCTTATTTATCTTTCATGTGTAGAATGATACAAGACTGCAAAGAGAGAATTAATTGAACAGGCCTAGAGAGATTACATGGTTGGCATCATTTACCAGCCAGGGTATAATATGATGCCTCTGAATAGTCAGGAGTGGTGGTTGGATAGATAAATGAGGCCTAGTTCCAGCTCTGCTTTTACCAGCAGTGTGTCCTTGGAAAAGTCACCTCACCACTCTGGGTTTCAATTCCTTAGTTAAAAAAAAACTTTATTGTTGAGAGTATTACAGATGTTCCCATTTCCCCCCATTACCCACCTCTAGCTCATTCCCACCCCACCCCAGGTCTTCACCACACTATGGTATGTGTCCATAGGCTATGCATATATGCATATATATTCTTTGATTAATCTCTTCCCACCACTCCCCTACACCGCCCCCCTTCCCTCTGAGATCCATCAGTCTGTGCCTCTGGACCTTAATTCTTAATAAAGGGCTTGGATTAGACGGACTTCTAAGTTTCTGTATAGTCCTGATATTCCATCAGGTCAGTCCCCTCCTATTTTACTACTCAGTAATCTGGTGAAATCTATGTCCTGTGAAAACCTGTCATCATATTATAAACTTCGATTTCATCTTTCTTCCTTTCAGACTACACAGTCATAGCTATTTTCTCATACAGAAGACACTCTACTTCCTATATTACTCTAGTTGTGTGTTCATTTCTCACCTTCTCCGGATCCCTTAAGTTATCTTTAAAGTTTCTTGACCCAGAACTTCCATTCACTGCCTCAGAGACCAGATGCATATAAATAAAGTAAACAAGACAAGCATCCTGTTTCACAATTTGCTTCCTTCCTAAAAATGACTGGTGTTTTATTTGATCCTTTTGACCAAAAAATACCCTACATTGATATTTTCAAGCCCAAATGATGTTCCTGTCTTTGCTAAGGAATGAGTTAAAGTCATTGTCTTATCAATAGAATATGGATTAGTTTTAACTCATTATATTATATTGCTTTTCTCCCTACTGAACCTCATCTGATACTTTAGTGCCTGGCTGCATTGCCCAACCACCCACCTGTAATATTCTTATGTACTGCCATATTCTCACATAGAGGAACAGACCTTCTTCCTCAAACTGAATACTGCCTTTTCATCTTCCTACTTCACTCTCAGGAAACAGAAATCTCAACAGATTCTCTGGAGGGTCTGGGCCACAAGCAGGATTATATTCCCCAATGTAAGCTCTAGGGCTTGAATATTGATAGATGCAAGATTAATGAATGGTGTTTGTGTTTCTGGAAGAGACTGGGGATATTTTTGTGGGTGGCTTTGACCCTGTTACATCAAACTCACGAATCACAGATGACACTTGTCCCTGTCTTGAATCCTCTTCTGTTATAGAGGTAGAGACTATCTATAGTAGAGAGTGGGAGAGATACCTGTCATAGGCCTTCATTAATTGAGTAAATATTTAGTGAATCTTTAATATGTTTCAAACACTTTTCTATTTGAACAGGCCAACATGGTACCTCCTCTTTTGAGGCTTACAAATTAGCCAAAAGGGCAAACAGTAAACAAGTGAATATAGTTACATATAAAAAGGAAGTAAGCTTTAAGAATTGGAGATATAGAGAAACTGACTTCAAGCAGCAACAATAGGAAAACCCTATTGTCAATCACTTTTTATATATTATCTTTTAATTTTTGTAATTAACTTTTAATTTTAGTTTGTTGCCTTAACAAAATTCCACAGACTGGGTGGCTTAAACAGCAGAAACTTATTTTCTCACAGTTCTGGAGGCCAGAAGTCCAAGACGAAGGTGTTGACAGATTTCCTCCTGAGGCCTCTCTTCTTGGCTTGTGGAGGGTTATTTTCTCACTGTGTCCTCACCTGGTCTTCCCTTTGTGGGAATATCCCTGGTGTCTTTCTGTGTGTCCTAATCTCTTATAGAATTGGATTAGGGCCACTGCTAACTACCCCATTTTAATTTCATTACCTCTTTAAAGATTCTGAATACAGTCACATTCTGTGATAGTAGGGGTTAGGATTTCAACAAATAAATATGTATGTGTGTGTGTGGGGAGGGGTGGCTACACAATTCACCCTATAACAAATCCTGTGAGTAGGGACAGTCATTATCTTCACAGATGAGACTCAGAGAGGTAAAGTAACTTACCTCGAATTTGAACTTCACAATCTATGCATTTAATCACCACGGTTATGTTTAAGAATACAATCAGCTCAGAAATTTGGGAGATACGTTATTGGAAACCAGCAAAATTGAGATGGATTGTGCAGCCAAAAGCATATGGTATGAATTCAGCTGGTCTGAATTCAAGTTCTTATAATCCTGCTCACAAATGTGTAAGGTTAAGACTGTTAACCACACTAAGATATTTTTTTAATTCCTTCCAATGCACTCTGAAAATTTGTTGTTTTCTATTTCATAAAAAAAAATCCTGGTAATAATCTGTTAAACTGATTGCTTGACATACTAATGGGTTGTGGGCCACATTTGAAAACACCGCATCATGTAGCTTTTGTGGCCATGAACTCTTCTCAATTAGTGAGTCTAGCTGAGAGTGTTGGTGTTCCTTACTCTTCTCTGCAGGTGCAGAATTCAGTGAAGGACAACTCATAGGAAGGAAGTTAAGTTCTCTTAATGAAAAAAGCAGATGCCATACAATGTTTCAATTTTACTCAGCTCTGCTGAGTGCTGTTCACCTTTTCTCCCCTCCAGTGTCCAGACTGATAGAGTGGGCACACAGGAACTGAGGAAGAGGTGATTGGATGTCAGCTTTTCGTGATATTCCCCTACATAGATGAGTGCTACCAGGTCCCTTATCTCTATTGCGGTTTGGACTTAATCTTGTTGGCACAGGATGAGAACTGGGAGAATTACAGGCTTCTTTCTCAGGTAGGATATGGCAACTAACATTTACTACCTCAAAACGGGAAATGAATAGGACATTTGTAGACTTGAAGTGTGTGTGTGTGTGTGTGTGTGTGTGTGTGTGTGTGTGCATATGTGTATGAGCACACACATGCACTAATGCACAGGTGCACAAGAATCAAGAACAGCGAAGAGAAAGAATTAGATCCAATAAGTAAGATAATTTATGGGCAATAACCTCTAATACATTCACTTGGCCAGTAAAGAAACACAGGCCAGTGGATACTAGTCTCTCGCCAATTTTCCCAGTTAAGTAAGTCTCCCCTCTTTTCTCAGGAGGGACCTAGTGAAAGGATGGAGAGAATGATGACTGCTTCCTCCCCAGCACATCCTCAAGGGAAGTCAAGTATGGAATGAAACCTTCTAATGCTCCCTGACAGGTCAGACTGTCGATGGGAGTGCCTACTTTATGACCTAAGAAAGGAATGTAGGGAGAGGAAGAGAAGACTTTCCTCTGGCATTTTTAGATGTTAGCTTTTATGTTGCCACAAAATCAAAGAGATGCTAGTGTATTATGCCCCAATGGGGGATGAATCAGACTCTCCTGTAGGTCAGGGATGGAGATGTCTAGTTTGAAAAAGCTCCTCTACAAATTCTGAAAACCCCCTTCAGCTCTTTTTCCTCCCTCCTCCATTCCGCACATACTAATTGAGAACTATTGATCTCGAGCAAGAAGGTAGGAGTGCCAAGAATAAGCCCTAGGGAATACTTGATATTTAATATTTGAAATTTAAGCAAATGAAGGTTAACATATAAAATAGACCAAGAATCTTCTAGAAAATTGGGGGAATGGCAAGAGAGGATGGAGTTCTAGAAGCTAAAAGAATGGATTGTTTCAAGGTAGAATAGTTAACAACATCACATGCTGCTGATTTTAATAATATTATCATTTAATAATATTATCAGTAATTTTAATAATGCTATCATTTTAATGACAATAATGTATGGGCTGTTCTGTACATGTAACCTCATTTGATCTCTCTGGAACTGCATGAAGAAAAACTGAAGATCCTTAGAGACATTAAGGAACTTGTTGGGATTTCCATTCTGGTCTGTGTACTTCTGAAGCACATCCTCTTTCCATGCTGTTCTGAGGTTGTTGGTGGTCTTGGTAGAAAGTGGGGAATGGAAGTTAGAGTGCTCTAAGTTCACACACTGTTAATGGGGGTTAAGTGAAAGTAGGAAAAGGACACTGAAATGTAACTGTGACAAAAAATGCAAGAGATGCCCTAGCCGGTTTGGCTCATTGGATAGAATTTGGGCTTGTGGACTGAAGGGTCCCAGGTTTGATTCCATTCAAGGGCACATACCTTGGTTGCAGGTTCTACACCAGGCCCTGGTCAGGGGCATGCAAGAGGCAACCAATCAATGTGTTTCTCTCACATCAATGTTTTTCTCTTTCTGTCTCTTCCTCTCCCTTCCACTCTAAAAATCAATGAAAAAATATCCTTGGGTGAGGATTAACAACAATAAAAAAACGTGAGAATTGAAACCAGCTAGGGGAAATCGAGTACAGCTTATGCTTTGTTTATAAGATACAGTTTTATGTAGTGACTAGAGGCCCGGTACTCAAAAAAAAGGGGAGGTGGGAGGGTGGGGGTGTCCCTCAGCCTGGCCTGTGCCCTCTCGCAGTCCGGGACCCTTTGTGGCATGTCCGACTGCCAGGGGGAGCGGGCCTAACCCAGCAGTCGGACATCCTTAGCGCTGCTGAGGAGGCAGGAGAGGCTCCCGCCACCACTGCTGCGCTCACAGCGATCAGTTTGGCTTGTGGCTGAGTGGAGCTCCCCCTGTAGGAGCGCACTGACCACCAGGGGGCAGAGCCTGCATTGAGCGTCTGTCCCCTGGTGGTCAGTGTGCATCATAGTGACCGGTCATCCTGGTGGTTCCGCCTTTAGGGTCAATTTGCATATTAGCATTTTATTATATAGGATTAGGATACATGTTCTTCATCCAGACTGCACCCACTGGAATCCCAGGCAGGCTGCTCATCAGCTGTGTTACTTAATCTGGCTCCCCCCCCCACCAAGTCCTCCACCCCCCACCCCTCACAGAGCACCTGTGAGGATAAAAAGGGAGCAGATACAAGGAAAGTGCTTCAGAGGTGTCATTAGTTTAAAAGTTTATATGCTGAGGAAAGGAGGGAGAGAGAAAGAAAATCTTGGCAAAGCAGGAAAGAAAAGGGATTCTGTCCTACATTGTCTGTAACCAAAGATCAAATGGGAACTCCTGTAATTGAAGACTTCGGGTTTATTACTTTTGGCAGCAAAGGAGAATGCAAACCTTAAAAACTTAGGGGATCTCAGTCAAAGGCTGGTTGAAAGTATTTACCGAATTTTTACTTGAGTTTGGTGATTTGGGGAGGGTCTATAGAAGGGGGTTTGATTTAGGAAGAGGGAGTAATTCTATGATTAGATATCTAAATAGAACTTATCTAGGAGAAAAGGCTCAAGAGATAATTGGTTAAGAAGCTACAATAACTTCTATTAAGCTAGCATCTTAGTCTGTTCTAGTTTCTCTCTGGGGTCTCGTTTATAAGTACACTAATCTCATTCATGAGGGTTCCACCCTCATGACCGAATCACCTCCTAAAACCATTACACTGGGGATTAGGTTTCAATGTATGAGTTCAAACAGTCAATAGCAGCCAACAGAGGGAAGGTTGGGTTATTTTTATGAGTTGGACAAAGTTCACGTGTTTGTATGTTTTCAAACATGATTGCACAGTGGTCCAGGTTTTGTCTTGATTTATCACAAAGAGTGACCTTGTCTGATGTTAATGTTTGATGAAATTTTAGGCCCAACAGATCTAAGGGTTCCTCTGCTCTGCTCCGACCCAGGTGGCTCTTAGCGAATGCTCTCTACAAGGTCTAGATATGAGGGCCAGGTCAGCTCTTGGCATCACCAAGGCCTAGCTTCCTTTAACTCTTGGATGTGGCCTCATCCCATTCTGAGGTCCATATTCTATACTCTCACTAATAACTTAAAGGTTGACATACTATAGAATGTTTTAGAAGATTTAAACCTTAAAACTTCAAAACAGTTGATAGATTACATTTTAAAATCTTATAAAATTTTAATTTACTAGTTCAGTTGAGCCCACAAAATATTAATTTTAATCTCTCACTGTAGATTTTCTATTTTACTTTAATAAAATTTTCCAGAAAATTTTATCTTTACTTTTATCTAGAATATTTTCAATAAGAAATCACCTTTTAGAGAAAATGTTCATCTAAAATTGAAATAGTTTATACTAAGAAAAAAATCTCATAAAACAGGCTATGATGGATATTGCAGTTCAAATACTGAATTATTAATTGTCTTTTACTTTTAATACTGAGTTAATATTCACAAACATAATAATGGTAAAATGTTTAAGGGCTTTTACATACATTATAACTTTTTTTGTTTTTTTTGGCCAGGCTTAGCAATAACTACTTGATACAGTGACTTAAGCTTTCTTCTACCTTCCCATAATGCATTTTTAATATTGCTAAATGGCAAAGGTCACTTATTTTGGATAATTTCTTAAATTATATTCTATATATGTTTTTTGAGCACTTACTAAAGCAAGACCTTCATGCTAGATGTTGATGCGAAATTTCATGTTTCATATTTAAAACTGATTCAAAGTGCCTTTAGTTTTGAAATTCTTGCTTCAGTTACAGAGACATGGAGTGAAATAACTATACAGACATTACTAAAAAATATTTATTTGGCAACAAAGCAGTACATCTCAAACTGTAGTAGGATGTCTCTCGTGAATCAGAACAATAAATATAGTGGAGGTTTTTTCCTTAGATGCTGAGTTTGTAATGGCCTGTTTTAAAATGTCACAATGCTCATATTTTACATTTCTTAACTTTTCTTGCAAAGATCTTAAAATAAATCATAAGCACCACAGAGCTTTCCCTCTGGAAGAGTCTCCTGGCGACAGGATGTGGATGCTCTGGAGAGAAGTTATTTGTTGTGACCCTCTCAGCCAGTCAGTGGATGAACTCTGGGGGTCCAGCCAGCAAAGATCTAAGGGTCCCTCTGCTCTGCTCCGACCCAGGTGGCTCTTAGCGAATGCTCTCTGCAGTACTTTATATCATCCAAGTAAATCTCAAGCACAATAGAGAGTAGTGTCCAAAGCAACATTGTTGGAAATCAAATTTTAAAATAATATCATTCAATAATTTTTTCTTGGAATCATAGAATTTTTGAAATGGAGGAAATAAGTGTCATTATTATAACTAGAGGCCTGATGCATGAAATTCATACATGGGGCTTGGCCCTCACGCTGCCTCGCGGCCCTGCCCCGGTCCTTCCAGAAGGTGTCCTGGAAGGTGGTTCCGGAAGGTCGTTCTGCTGTCCAGTCTAATTAGCATATTAGCTTTTTGTTATATAGGATAAGTAGTATTTGTTGAGTGTTGATCTTGTGTCATGTATGTATCATTTAATCAAATTCTAGTACTTGTTCTCCAACGTCTAGCATGAAAGGATTTAAAGAAAAGTTAAACTGCCTGATGTGAAAAAAGAAAAAGGACAGTAAATGGTGGAACTGGGGTTAGAAACCAGATATTTTTCTCCAAAGCTTATGACATTAATCATCATCATAATAAACTTTAATACTTTTGAGTGCCTCCTATATGCCAGGTGCTGTTCTAATGCTTTATATAGTTTTTATCATTGAATCCTCACAACAACCCTGTGAAATCGTTGAGCATGACTGGCCCTCCTATAGTTATGGAACTAGTAACCAGCTCATTATTATGCCTCCCTGACTCTTTGGGTGAATAACAAAGTCAGCTTAAAGGACTTTCAGTCCAGCCCCACATCTGACATCCCAAGTCTTGTTCTGTCTTTCTGAGAGAATGTCGAGTTGCCATTTCCAGGAGTGGATAAATTACTACTTCCCAAGGCAGCCTATTCCATCTCAGGGATAT
The DNA here is from genome assembly GCF_000412655.1 of Myotis brandtii. NCBI lineage: Eukaryota > Metazoa > Chordata > Mammalia > Chiroptera > Vespertilionidae > Myotis > Myotis brandtii. Next base: position 1,299,890 of record NW_005370683.1, read on the forward strand.
TTGTCTTCCTTTAGTTTAAAAACCATTGTTCAGAGTTTTACCTGTTAGGACAATACAAAGAAAGTCTCAGACCTCTTCTAATTTTTAATTAAATATGGAGTTGGACTTTTCCCCCCCCACTGGATTGCTGATGTTTGGAGTCACAACACAAATTTAAGTGTCATTAGCATATTTATATTAACTAAGATTTGTAAGCTTCTACTGTGCCTTGTGTCATTTATTGATCTCTTTCTTTAGGTGATATTTATACTCTTTTGAAAAAATTTTAAATGCCCCTTCCACTCAAAATGCACTTCATTATAACAATGTTCAAAACACACAAGCAACTCAAACATATCAATAACTCAAAATTCATAATTATCACAGTTTTATCACATATGCTTCATCCATCCATTTTTTTCTTTTCTTTACTGTTGCTGAAGTATTTTTTTGGTTAATCCTCATCTGAGGATATTTTTTCCATCTATTTTTAGGGAGAGAGGAAGGGTAGAAGGGAGGGAGAGAGAGAGAGAGAGAGAGAGACATCTATTGGCTGCCTCCAGACCGAGACCCCACCTGGGCTGAAAGTTGGACCTGCAACCTAGGCACGTGTCCTTGACTGGGAAGCGAACCCCTTTGGTGTGTAGGCTGACACTTTATCCATTGAGCCACACCAGCTAAGTATTTCAAAGCAAATGATAGATGTTATGTTATTCCACCCCTCCATATACATTTCTAAAATTATGAATATTTTCTTACATCACCACTATGTGTTATTGCCATTTGGAAAAGGTGAAGATGATTTTAAACAAGATTGTTTCTAAGCTGCTTAAACTGCACACTTTAGGAAGAAGGTCAGCTTGAATAATGCTAAAAGCTGTATTACGGGTTCAAGAATTTTAATAGTTCTTTAAATTTTTTCATTTCTAAGTGAATCAGCAGCTTAAAAATCTTATTATGGAGTGCCCATTGAATCATTTTTTTTTTCTTAATGTTGAAGTTGCAAGAAGAACATAGGATTTTTAAAGCCATCACTATATCATTGGTGAACAGCTTGCCCTTTCTACTGAATGATTAACATGAGAGAAAGAAAGTTTTAAATAGCTTGTGGTTCACCACAGGAAGTGTAGAGCATAAAATTAATTGCGTAAAATATTACAAACATTTTTTAAAAAGGGAACAAACGAAAAAGAAACTCAAATAAACTACTAACTTTCAGTATTCTGACTTCCAGGCCATACACTGTTTTTCCAGGGGTTTAATTTTAGGCATTGAAAAAAAATTACCCATTTGTTTTAATCTTTCCTCCCCCAATGTATCATTTCCTTCAATTCTTAAAATAATCAGATGCCTATGCTACAATGGAGTTTCAATGAAAAAAAAAAAGAGATAAAAATTACCCACAAATGCCAACATCCTGAAATAATTACATAACCAATGTCAATGTTATATAGATAGATATAAATAGTACTGTTTTTACACCTTCACATTATATTATGCAGTGTTTCTCAGATACTTTTCCAACTTATATTGGTACTGATGTGTAATTAACCTGAAAACAGGAAAGGAGCAAAGGGAAGGCCGAATAGTATAGGCATGCATTTGTGCAGCTTTGCCAGGGAGCTGCAGTTTAACACTCCCAGGGAGCTACCGGTCTATTCCCCCACAGACCACATAGAGGGGAAAGGGACTGGACACGGGGAGAATAGAGGCACGCCCTGTAAAGTCTGGGTGACATAAGGAAGGTACTTGTCTGTCAGTCACACCTGGGAACAGGTCATTGGCCAGCGTGTATGTGGCCACTGCAAGTACGGGGAGATTTGAGATGTTTAATCCCCTACCAGTGGTCGGCAAACTCATTAGTCAACAGAGCCAAATATCAACAGTACAACGATTGAAATTTCTTTTGAGAGCCAAATTTTTTAAACTTAAACTATATAGGTAGGTACATTGTTATTAACTTAATTAGGGTACTCCTAAGGCTTAGGAAGAGCCACACTCAAGGGGCCAAAGAGCCGCATGTGGCTCGCGAGCCGCAGTTTGCCGACCACTGCACAAAGAAGTACACACTCTTGTATTTTTGGAACTCTTGGGACTCTTGTTGCGGGGGCCACTGTCTTGGCTCCCCTGCATATGTCCACATGGCTCCTTGCCATGTGGACCCCACACAGTGGACTAACAGACTGCATCTAGCCTGATTCTATACGGACTAAAATTCCAACATGCAACAGAAGCTCTGGACACGGGCTTTGCTTCTGGCTCTACTGAATCCCCAGCTGCACATCTTCCAGGACTGGATTAAGGGAAATGGGACTTTGGAAACCTAAGGATGTAATTCCATGAAAATAAAGCTTTCTACCACATCTCATCCTCCTGTGGGGGCCTCTGGAAATGCTTATTCCAGCAGTACCCCAAGAACCCCACTCGCACCAGCAATGGAGAAAGATCATGCACACTTCTCTGACAACAGTACCATGATATTGTTTAAACGTTTCAAATGTTTTGAGTATTAGTTTTTTAATTTTTTTTATTTGCTATTACACATGTTTTGTTGAAAGCTTTATTGAGATATAATTCATAGAGCATACAATTCATCCATTTAAAGTGTATATGAGTCCATGGTTTTTAGTATATTTACAAATATGTGCAACCAGTAACAGTTAATTTTAGAACATTTTTATCATCTTAAAAGAAAACTTGTACCCTTGAGTTACCATTACCCCTCCCTATTACCTCCCACCCCCAAATTCTAAGCAGCCACCACTACTCTACTTGGTCTTTTGTGGCTGGCTTATTTCATTTACCATTATGTTGTCAAGGATCATTTGTGGTGTGGCATGTATTAGAACTTTATTCCATTAGATATATAACCTTTTGTTTATCCATTTGTCAGTTGATAGCATACATGTTTAACAATGAATAAACTTATAGTTATATCTTTGCATTTCTATGATTATTATTGTTTGATACTAGAACTTAAAAGTAAAAATATTGAAATAAAGTGTATGAATACTTTCAGAGCTTTTAACACAAACGTATTATCAAGTATTGTGAGGTTTATAGAAGAAAATTGTATCTCGGTTGTTGGTTTAGTTTGCATTTCTAAGATTACTTGGGAGAATGAGCAAATTTTCATGTCCCTTGATTAACATCCTATAAATTATAGTGTATTTTGCCTAGTTCTATTTCTTCTTCATTGGTTGCTTTTTACAAAAATGAGGATCTCACCTTGCAGGTGTGCTTTTCTGAGTCTACGTGTAAGCCTTGCTCACTCTCAGTTTCATTGCCACTTCTCCCAGCTCCTCCCTAGCTTCCTCAGTACAGTGTATGTGCTTGCATGGTAGTTGTTCAATTGATGATTTTTTTTTTTAATTGCCTGTTCGGCTGTGAGCAGGCGAACTGGAGACTCCCCATGTAGAGCTGTACACCTTTCTCGCCCAGGAGCACCACCTAAGGCGAGTTAGTGGAGCCTGAATATAAACTCAGCTACATAATAATGGTTTGTTCATCCAAGCTCCTTGAACAGGTTAAAGCATTCACTGGAATTTTTCCAGCCCTTGCAAAGTGGAAATTTTTAGCTATGGGCAAGGCAACACTCCTTGTGTTTGAACCAGTGACTCCAAAGTTAATGTTTAAGCTCTCTTTAATTTTCCAAATGTGTGGAAAGGCAATTTCTTTTCAATATGGCCATATCCAATTTTCACTTTAGGAAGCCTTATCTTATCCTGTCCTTGAGCAAATCACCCACCGGTGGTGAGCCTCACATTGCCTGGACCTGTGTAGTTCTGGGTGGGTTCTAAGACTTGCGCCTCATCTAGTAGCTTAGTTCATCTGGCTAATTTTTGAATGTAGGCTCACTTTCAGAACTGAAGTATTAAAGGATGATGATATAAAGCTATATTGAAAGTAGAAGTAAATTTCCCCTTCCTTATTTCAGACAGAAGTGGGCCTGAGCTGCTGCAATCCTGGGGATGTTTGATATTGCAACAAAGGAAGCCAGGCAGAGGCGAAGGATTCCTGTGCACAGAGGGCTGTTTGCAGGTAACAGATTGGAAACAGCCCTTTTCTCATTAAACTCATAACACTTCTCTTGGTGCTACAGGAAAGTTGGACTGGAACGTGTGGTGTTCCTCTGGGCGGGATGGTTCCGGGGCTCTTGTCCTGGTGGAGTTGAAGAATGAAACCACGGATGAAAGGTAGTATAGTAAGAGGTGGAAATTTATTGAGAAACAAGCACAGAGGAGGAAAGAGGGGGAAAGAGTCCCACAAGTCCCTTTTCTCTACGGTTTATAAAGGATGCAGATCTTTGTGCCTTGATATCCCCTCTGATTGGTCACTATCCCCTCTAATTGGTCACTATAGCAACTTCAGCACTCAAACCTCACATAAGATATGTGAGGTTCTCCTCTTCTTCTCCCTTATTGTTTCCCTATTCCCTTTGGGCTTTCCTCTTCCTTCTCTTAATGAAGGGCTTCCTTCCCTTTATTCTGTAAATGTATACCTTCTGCAGCTCCCAGCTCCCTTATTCTATGGAAATGTACCCTTTGTAGCTCTGTAGCCCTGTGTTTTTTTCCATGGACCCTTAACTCCTAAAATTTCCTAAACCTGCCTATTTCACCCCTAAAACCTCCTTTCAGTGGCTTACTGCAGAGTACAGCTCTGAGAGAAACAGAGATCCAAACCAGCAAATTCACAAATCAGAGAGGTGACTCCTACCGAATCAGTAGCTGTAGCCACTATGTATGCAAAATGCAATGGAAAAAAGAAAACTTTAGAAGCTTAAGTAAGTTTTGTATTAGATATGGAAAGTTTGAGCAGTCCCTTATGAAAAGCCCAAGTCCCTTAATGTGGCCTTCAAAGCCATCAGCGACTTGGACTTGGATGGTCTTTTTGGATTCATTTGTAGCCACTCCATATTTATTTCACTTTCTCCAATATTCACTGCATTCGCTCCTCTCCAGGCCTGTTCCTGGATGAATATTCTCTTCTCCGACTCCCCACGTCCCAGTTAAGTGATGGCCTATGCCTCCCCTAATAAACTTAACTTACCCTGTCAATGTTCGTAGCATACTGTATTCATTCCATTTACTAGCTTATCCGGCTGCTCGGCTGCAACCTCTGCCATGTCTCTCCTGTTCACCATTTTATCCTGAATGTCTTGCCCTTAGAAGTCCTTCAATCAATATTTCTTGAATGAATGAGTTCATTGAGGAAGCATTAAATAATTTTTATTTAAAATTTAAAAAAGTCTTACCAACAGAACCATATCTCAGATGGCACACTTGATTGTCTAAACATTATTACTATCTTTATTTTCGTTAAATCAGCCGAATTCTACTGTGTGGCAGGAAATTCAGTCTCTGGATCCTCCCCTGAGGTTGTAGCAAATCAGAGAGGCTTATATGGAATTCAGAAAAGGGCTGAAAGGACTGCAGGGTTCTCTGGTCCTGCTTTTGTCTAAGCCTGCAGAAGTCCCGCCCATCTCTGCTTTTGGGCTACTTAAGGGTTCAGGGATCTGAGCTGCTTCTGAGAAGACCCCGAGGAAAGCCCAGCCTTCCTATGTATATCTGGAAGGACTTTGCTTTGCAGCCTCACTGCCTCATCTCTCGCAGTTCTTTCATCCTCAGCTACGACATTAAGAAAAAAAATCTTACCTCCCTGATTCCCATTTCCTCTCTCCACCAAATAGCACCTCATTTTTATTGGCAATTCAGCTTTATCCATTCAAATAGGATAGGCCTTAGAATAACATAAGCTGGGAAAGAATCTTCTCTCTGAGCCCCATAAATCTTGAGCAAGAAAAACAAAGGTCATGAATAATCAGTTAGAAATGGGAAGTGGAAGGAAAAATACTGAGAGCAAAAATCCAAAATACGGTAATTTTCAGCAACAATGAAAATGACAAAATCCTGCTTCCTTTTGACTTACCTGGTGATGATTTGGGCCAGATGGTTTAGGATGTGAGTAGTGTTAAATACAGGCTCAGAGCTAATGCAGATGGCCATAGATCAGAACCACTTCCCTCAAGTACAAGCTAAGGTGATCACCAATTTCTGGAAAGGAACAAAGGAACTTCTGGAAATTAAAACCCCAAACCCACTAATTTCATTTGAAGATTTTTTCCCCCTCTCTTTCCTTTTCATATATATAAAGTTTCCCCCTCTCTTTCCTTTTCATACACACACACACACACACACACACACACATACAGAGTTGGCAAAAGTAGGCCTACAGTTGTTTGTATGAAAAATAATACAATAATAGCCCAGCTGGTGTGGCTCAGTGGTTGAGCATTGACCTATGAACTAGGAGGTCATGGTTTGATTCCCAGTCAGGGCACATGCCCAGGTTGCAGGCTTAATTCCCAGTAGGGGGCATGCAGTAAATAGCCAATCAATGATTTTCTCTCATCATTGATGCTTCTCTCCCTCCCTCCCTCTCTCTGAAATCAATTAAAAAACCCACAAATAATAATCCTATATAATAAAAGGCTAATATGCAAATTGACCAAACAGTGGAACGACCAGTCACTATGATGTGCACTGACCACCAGGGGGCAGATGCTCAACGCAGGAGCTGCCCCCTGGTGGTCAGTGCGCTCCCACAGGGCTCATGGCTGGCGAGCACAGCAGTGGTGGCAGGAGCCTCTCCCGCCTCCACAGCAGAGCTAAGGATGTCCACCTAATGGCTTAGATCCACCCTCCGCAGGAAGAGGGCCTAAACCATCAGTCAGACATCCCCCGAGGGCTCCCAGACTGTGAGAGGGTGCAGGCCAGGCTGAGGGACCCCCTTGAGTGCACAAATTTTGTGCACTGGGCCTCTACTAAATAATAATCTATATATATAAAAGCCTAATCGACCATTATTACTGGTGGACCAAATGACTGGTCAACCGGTCACTATGATGCACAGTAACCACAGGAGGCAGAAGCTAAACGTAGGAGCTGCCCCTGAGTTGTCAGTATGATCCCACAGCCAACCTCCTGTGGCCAGCCAAGCTTCCGCAGTCCCTCCCCCTGGACTAGGTGAGATGTTCCCAATTGGCCCTGATTGCCAGCCAGGCTGAGGGACCCCAATCATGCATGAGTTTGTGCACCAGGCCTCTAGTACAATAATAAACTGTGTTTTGTTTAATCACAACTGTAAACCTACTTTGCCTCACCCTCTATAAATATATATGTATATGAAAATATATAATTATACATCTACACTAATAAAAGAGAAACATGGTAATTAGCGTACGACCGCTACCCTTCCCATTGGCTAATCAGCATATCCTTATACAAATTAACTGCCAGCCAAGATGGCGGCCGGCAGCCATGCACTGAAGCGAA
>NW_005370683.1:1307639-1316089 GCF_000412655.1 Myotis brandtii
GGGAGGTCAGTTGGGGGTGACCAGGCTGGCAGGGGAGGTCAGTTGGGGGTGACCAGGCCTGCAGGGGAGGGTAGTTGGGGGCAAAATCAGGCTGGCAGGGGAGGGCAGTTAGGGGCAACCAGGCCGGCAAGGGAGGGCAGTTGGGAGCCATTGGGCCGGCAGGGGAACAGTTAGGTATTGATCAGGCTGGCAAGAGAGTGGTTAGGAGGTGATCAGGCTGGCAGGCAGAAGTGGTTAGGGGCAATCAGGCAGGCAGGCAGGTGAGCGGTTGGAAGCCAGCAGTCCTGGATTGTGAGAGGGATGTCCTACAGGGATCAGGCCTAAACTGGCAGTCAGACATCCCCTGAGGGGTCCCAGATTGGAAAGGGTGCAGGCTGAGCTGAGGGATACCCTCCCCCCCCCCCCAGTGCACAAATTTTTGTGCACCGGGCCTCTAGTTATAATATAACAAACTATATATAATTATGTAACATAAGTGTTGGGATTATATTTCAATATATAATACGTATACTATATGGTATGTAATATAATATGTACTATACTAGAGGCCTGATGCATGAACTTCATGCAATGGTAGGCCTTCCTTCCCCTGGCTGCTGGCACCAGCTTCCCTCTGCCACCAGCACCTGGGACCCAGGCTTCCCTCGCAGCCCCAGCTTTGTCCAGAAGATCATCCGGAAGGACATCTGGTCTAATTAGCATATTATGCTTTTATTATTATAGATAATAAACAGGCAATATGTACTACATATGCTGTTATGTATTATATATGTATATATACATACATACTAGTATGCATGTATATGATAGGCTTGTGTATGATAACAAATACATATATAATACAGTTAAGAATGGTTATTCTAAGAGGAAAAAAGAATTATGGAGACATGGTTATTTCAAAGACAATGGGACAAAATTCAGAGGGGTGAGGAGGTATTTCTGAGAATAGCACAGTATCTGTCATATAGATTGTCCTCTAGCCCGAGACATGAAACAAGAGGACTGCAGAAATTAGGTAAATGAAAACTAACATCAGTATATCATTGACATCACTGTGAGGTAGTCATGGCATACAGAGGGCACCAGCAGCTTTGGCAGCAGCACCTTTGGCATCAGCGGAATCTGGCTACATGCAAGGACAGATTTGGAGGAACTGGGTTTGGTCTCCCTGGCTTCAGCCATTGGGCGGGGGTGGAGGGTCGGGGGAATGGTGCCCTCCGCCTTATATATTGCCTAAGTAATTGCCTAGCTCCACCTCTTATTTAGGCAATATATATTTTTTCTAACATTATTTCTTTTTTAAAAAATATATTTTATTAATTTTTTCAGAGAGGAAGGGAGAGGGATAGAGAGTTAGAAACTTTGATGAGAGAGAAACATCGATCAGCTGCCTCCTGCACACCCACCACTGGGGATGTGCCCGCAACCAAGGTACTGAAATCGGACCTGGGACCCTTGAGTCTGCAGGCTGACGCTCTATCCACTGAGCCAAACTGGTCAGGGCCATTATTTCTTTTAAAAAATATATATATTTTTATTGATTTCACAGAGGAAGGGAGAGGGAGAAAGAGATAGAAACATCAATGATGAGAGAGAATCACTGATCAGCTGCCTCCTACACGCCCCCTACTGGGGATTGAGCCTGCAACCATGGCATGTGCCCCTGACTGGGGTAGAACCTGGGACCTTTCAGTCTGCAGGCCAACACTCTATCCACTGAGCCAAACCAACTAGGGCACTAACACTATTTCTTGAAAAATAGGACTCATAGCAGCCTCTTAGGGTTGTTGTGCTTAAACAAATTGTTGGTCAGCTGTAGTCATCTTGTTTTGCTGTGACAGAAACAAGGGCAATTCAGGGTCTGCTAGGGCTGGCCAGCAGACCCTGAGCGACAGATGAATGATTACTGTTTCATTGTGGAAGAGAAGGCTAAGGGATGGCCTGGCTGAAGGAGCCAGGCAGCCCCTGATTGCCTGCCTCACTAGGCTTTTTTTTTACAGTTTGAGATAAAGTTTATCTTTTAGATACAATCAGTAGGGTGAGTAATCTTGGGGGGACACATGTGTTTACATTGTCCTCTAGGCAAGGGCATCCAGGGATTAAGCATAAGGATTCCAGTAAACACCAGGGGTCTGCACATGCACAGACTTGTCAAGGAATAAGTAGGGACGCTGCCTTTGACACTTCCCTAAGTCTTCCCTAAGTCGGAATTTGATAAACAGGGCAGGTGGCCTTCTACACCCTTCCCTTTCCTGGGAATATCCTCCTTACATGCTTTCCAACCAAGTCTCATGCTTCCCCACAATTCCCTATTTATGAAATACTCATTGACTATCTTCGTGAATTAAGGAACTTGGCTAAACTCTGAGGGCACAGGAGTGAGAAAATCATGGAGTTTATAATCCAATCAATGAAGAGCAGAAAAAAGTAAAGTTAGTTTCTACTTGGTAACCAAAAGAATATTTGGGGGCACATACGATATACTTCCTGCGGACCCAGGCATGTCTGGAAGAACATGAAGGGCCCCATGTTGGCCCAAGCCGGGGGTGACAACTCCCGCAAATGGCTGTTTGCTGTGCATCTCCATGGACCCCTAGTCTGGCCAACAAAATGTGGATTACCTTTTATGGTGTGTCACTTAACTGTGTAGGAACCCAAATTTAGTTCTCAATTTTGAAAACAGGTCTTCTCATGTTGTTATTTTTAAGTGATGAGTTAAAGTGAGAGAGACTCATACTTGTGGTTTCATTATGCTCTGAGCCAAAGCAAATCCTAACAACCATTGCTGTTATACTCTGGGTCCCATACTTGCCACAGTGCTTGGTGCATCTCTCTGTATCCACAGAATGATGCCTGTAATGGCCCAGTCCTTCTTGGTCAGAGTTGTTTCAAAGTTACATAGTTATGTGTTTGAATCCCAGCTCCACCTCTTACTTAGGCAATATATAACTCTTCTAACACTTTTTTTTTTTTAACAAAATGGTTATAGCAGCCTCTTAGGGTTCTTGTGTCTAAACAAGTTTATATGTAAAATATCTTGCATAAGGTAGGATTCATAGATGCTCAGTAAATTGTCTCCTTTTATTTCCAATTGCCCGTACCCCCTTTTATTTTCTATGTAGCCATTTAAAACTATGCACGAAATCCCTCCTGGCCTACATAATCTTTGCTGAACACTGAGGAAAATGGCCTTGAGTCCACCCAGGATGTTGACATAATACCCATGAGCCAGAAGCACAAAAAAATCACACTCCAGTGAAGCACTGTCACTCTCTCATGGTTATTCGTTTGACATTGGCAGGCTATGGTTTCTCTTTTTCCCTCTTCTTTCTGCTGTAGCAAGTGCTCAGGACTTGAAGATTCTAACCTTTGAAAAAAGTTGTTACTCTTTTTTGGGATAATTTATAGACAGAAAGTGTGTGTGTATATATATATGTGTGTGTGTGTGTGTGTGTGTGTGTGTGTGTATGTATGTAGAATGTATAAGAGCGATTCTCAACCTGTGGGTTGCGACCCCTTTGGGGGTCAAACAACCCTTTCACAGGGGTCGCCTAAGACCATCAGAAAACACATATATAATTACATATTGTTTTTGTGATTAATCACTATGCTTTAATTATGTTCAATTTGTAACAATGAAATTGGGGGTTACCACAACATGAGGAACTGTATTAAAGGGTCGTGGCATTAGGAAGGTTGAGAACCACTGATGTATAACAATGAAAAAAAACCGATTTAGCTTTAGCAGCCAGTAGACTTCTGTTACCTTTTCCATCTTTTCTATTTCTCTTATTTTGCAAGACCTCTACTATGGAATATGGTGAACTGTGTAATTTTGTATTGCAAGGATCACCTGTGACTTCCTTTTTTAGCCTCGTGTCTAGCGAGCTTGCTATAAACATTCCTAAAGGACGTTGGCATTAATTAATTATTATTTTTTAGCATTGAGACATCTTTCAGTTGCAACATTTGTACTAACCTGTTGTATGAAAATGTCCTCTGTCATTTTCTTCTGTTTATTCTTCAAATCAGAAAAATAAAGGTGAACATTCCTTGATTCTTTATACATCTTTTCTCAAGGCATTCCTTGATTCCTTTATCCAATTTTAAAATTTTAATTTAGGAATTTTTTGTTAATCCTTACCTGAGGATATTTTTTCCATGATTTTTAGAGAGAGTGGAAGGGTAGGAGGGAGGAGAGAGAGAGAGAGAGAGAGAGAGAGAGAGAGAGAATATCATCATTGTGAGAGAGACATGGATTGGTTGCCTCCAGCACCACCTTGACCAGGAGGGCTGGGGATGGAACCTGCAACCCAGGTATGTGCCCTTTGGTGGGGAATTGAACTCATGACCCTTCGGTGGGCAGGCTGATGCTCTAACCACTGAAAAACACTGACCAGGGCCTTTATCCAATTTTCAACTTCTAAAAATTCCTTTTTAAAAGACTTTAACACATTAATGTTACTTTCTATGTTAAACATAGTATAAACTTTTTCAGTTTATTTCTGTCAATTTTCAGCAATTGGATGGAGTCACAGAAGAAATTTGTCAGCAAAAGACTGACATATTTGAGTATCCTTTCTATTTATTCTATTCTATTATTCTCTAAATAAACTTTTCATCTTGGCAATATTTGGCAGTAGATACTAGAAGAAAAGGCACTAATCTCACTAGCTCATAACTATCCAGTAGGTGATCAATCAATAAGTATTTACTGAATGAATAGGGCTAAATTGATATGCTTTTAGAGAAGATGGTTGCCTTAACTGTCAATACATTTTTATTCTAGTTTTCTATCAAAATGTTCCCTTTCTGATCCTTTTCTTTTGGAATTGACCTAAACTGTTTCAGATATCTTGTAGTACTTCCAGTTCTGTTTACTCTGATTTGGCTCTGGTTTTGAGGGTGTCGCATAATTGATCATGGAACACTTAAAGAATATATAAAATTCAAGACAGAGAAAATCAGAAGCAGTCTGGATGGCTCTCTTCCAAGAAGCCTTCTCCCAGAGAGCATGGCAAATTTGGCACAGATCCATGTGCCCGTGGACTTAAAGGCCCCCTTTCTTGCTCTCTATAATCCACATGACCAACAAGCTGAAGGGACAGGTGGTGCCTGAAATCTACCTCCTGCTTTGTACACCCTGGCATAGGGCTCTGTCTGTCTGCAAGGAGGGGCACATTTTTCTAATTTACAGGAAGACATCATCAGGTACTTTTTCTTCCTCTGGGAAATTGATAAACCCTAGTAGAGACCCCTGAGTCAATGTCTAATTGGGCTGTTATTTCGCTTTGTTTTTCTTCAATAATGTCTTGGCTATTCTAGGCTCTCCACGCTTGTTGAAATCTACATAATTTTTTTTTTCTGAGGATTCCATTGGATTTGCATTGTTTTGTATTACTTTATGAAGAACTGACATTTTTGTGTGTTTTATTTTATTAATTAATATGGACTATTTATTTGCATCTTGTTAATACCTTTTAATATAGTTTAATAATTCCTTCATAAAATATTTTGAAAATATTTTGTGGGGTTAATTTCTAAGTTTTCTCTCATTGTTTTTATTGTATTCACACATAAAAACACATAAAATTACATTTTATAACTGTTATTGGTGTTTAGGTACACAAATTTTATATATTGAACATACTGTATTCATACTGTATATGAACATACATTTCTTATACTTATTGTCCACTCACAGCAAATTTCCTATTCAAAACTTTCACCCCTTTTTCTCCTGGGGTATCTGTAGAGTGTCTCCTCTACCCAATGACTTGTAAGAACTTTTGAGAGATCAAGGTTACTTAACTTTTGCCATATGTATTGCAACCTTTTTCTTGTTCAGTTTTTCATTTGCTTTTGTTTCATTTATTTTTTCTTTGACTGCAAAAAAATGTTTGTGGAGTCACATATACTTACTCTTCTGTGATTTCTTTCTTAGCTTTTATGTTTCCTTTGCCAAGATTAAATAAATACTAATTTATATTTTCTATTTAAAATCATTTTCATTTAACTTTAACCCATCTGAAATTTGTTTGGCCTTTGCTATAATTAGCAATATCCATTTTATTTTTTTCTTCTCAGGAAATTAGCCAAGTGTTCTGGCACTATTTAATTCTCCACTGAACACCACCTGGATCGTGAATTTGTCTCTGTATCCTTCCTTTTCAGTCTTGTTAATTACCCGAAGCATGAATGTCTTATATTTTAGTCAATCAATGAAACATTTCTGAAAGCTAAGAGGATACTTTGACCTCTGACTGCAGTAGTGTGGGAGAGTGCTCCCAACAGAGAATTCGGGTTCCTATATTGCTTACTCCCAGTCTGGCTAACAGAGAGTGGACAATAAATAGCTAATAGATGGATGAATGAATTGAGGAAAAGAGGGGACACCTTTTTACTTAGATTTAGTTCTCTTTGGGAGGAAGCTAGGTTTTGATTTGTTGCAAGATAATAATCCAGGAGACTGGGAAGGAGAAACTGATGCAGAGGAACTTTGGGAAGGAGGCATGAAAGGGAGAATTACCAGGATTGCTTGATTTGTTAGTTAGAAGTTGAAACATGTTCAGAAAATAGAAAGGAAAGGATATACTGCAAGTACGATAAAGATGACAAGGTTGAGAGTTTTTTTGTCTAGTTTTCATTATGGAATATTTTACGCAGAGGAAATAGTACATTAGACTACATGAACCCATCACTTTTCTTCCAACAATGATCAATTCAGAAGTTGGTTTTGTTTCATCTCCACTTCTTTCCATTTCACTGTGTTCCCAACCCTGGATTACTTTGAAGCTAATTCTAAACATTCTAGCATTCCAATTGCAAATATTTTAGTATGCATCTGTAAAAGATAAAAAGTCTTTAGGATAACAAAATACGTTCATGATATCCAGGTTGAATTTAAATTTCCACTCTTACCAACTGCTGGGGCTGACCAGCAGACCCTGCTATGGATGAATGGATTGCTCTGACACAATGTTTTCTGTGAAAGAGAGGGCTAAGGGGCTGCCTGGCTAAAGGAACCAGACAGCCTGGATTGCCTGCCTCTTTAGGCTTTTATTGTAACAGCAATTTGAGATAAAGTTTATCTTTTTGATACAGTCAGTAGGGTAAGTAATATTGAAAGGACACATGTGTCTGCAATGTCCTTTAAGCAAGGACACCTAAAGATTAAGCATAAGGATTCCAGTAAACACCCGGGGGTCTGCACATGCACAGACTTGTTTGGAAAGTTCAAGGAATAATTAGGGGCATCGCCTTCGGCACTCCCCTAAGTTGGAATTCCGATAAACAGGGTATGCCGCCTTCAGCACTTTCCGTTTCTTGGAATGTCCTCCTTACAAACTTTCCAACCAAGTCTTGTGTGCTCCCCAATAACCAATCTTGCTCATCTTGATTAAAGTGGTAGAGTGCAAAGAACCTTCAGGTGGGCTTTAGGCAATCTGCCTGGGTTTAAGTCACGGCCCTCAACTTATCTGTGCTACTCCAAGGATGCTCTTTTATCACCTCTACATCTCCATTGCTTCATTAGTAAACGAAAGATAAGTAGCTGGCTTATCCATTTTAGCATTGCCATCAGGATGAGGTAACAGAATTGAAAACAAATGTGAAATACTCAACTTCCCAGTCCAGTCCTCTACTTTGTAAATGACCCCCAGGACAAACCATCTGAAGGCAATAGATGCCTTAATTAGCCTGGTTTACAGTTACAGTGTTTCCTACTGTTTTTCTTTAACTTTAGGGTTCTAGCCAGGCATACTCATAATTTTGAATACCAAGAGAACAATGTTTATTAAGGTTTGCATCTCTCACCTTTTCACTTCAGGTTACCTTGTGTTTCTCTTGTGCCCCAATGATCAGGATTCTCCTGAGTGCAAACTCAAAAATTTAAAAGTTAATTTTAGTGGATTTTTAGCCAACAGAACTTCAAATAACTAAAAGGGAAAACATTTTTTTTAAAAATTTCTTCCCTTACAAAGGGCTGCAGCGACCATAGAAAAGTATTCAGATGGCTTGCAAAATTAATTTCTTTTTCTTTTTTTTTTTTTTTTTGCAAAAAATCTCTCTCCATCCTTTAGGGGAAATTACTCATCTTCCTACAGGGGGGAACTCTAAAGAGAATGTTTTCCAAAAAGGGGCCAGCTGGGCGGTGTCCTCTTTTCCCAACGCCCAGATTTCTATTCTTAGATCTGGAGATAGGAGGCAGCTTTCATTTTTCCTCTTCCCAATTCCCAGACCTTCCACGGGGCTGAGGGAGCCCAGGCTGGCGGGTTGGAGAGGGTGGCCTGCCCAGCCGCAGACCCCGCACCTCCTCCGGCCTCTGCTGGGCTCCAGGCCTGGGGACTCGGCGGGCCGGGTCCGCTGAGTCAGTTTCTAGAGTGATTCCGGGCCGCGCTGCGCCCGTGCCACTGGGATCCGGTCCGCCTTGGCCCGAGAGGGGGTCACGG
>NW_005370683.1:1316604-1326483 GCF_000412655.1 Myotis brandtii
CTGGCCTTGGCGCAGGAGGGGAGGCCTGCTGGGCGCAGGGTCCATCATGGCCAGTGGCAGCTGTCAGGGGTGCGAGGAGGAGGACGAGGAAACTTTGAAGAAGTTGATAGTCAGGCTGAACAATCTCCAGGAAGGAAAGCAGATAGAGACGCTGGTCCAAATTCTGGAGGATATGCAGGTGTTCACCTACGCTGACCACGGTAATCATTTGCAACCGTTCCTTCCTCTCCCCCTCCCTCCCTCCCTCCCAACCCCCGCTCCTCTTTGGCAAACTTTCTCCTCCGCTCTTTGCGCAAACCTGGACTCTTGGGAAACCACGAACTCCACTCCTTAGCGCAGAAAGCAGCTGAGAGTTCTAGGAAGGGCTTGCGGTGACTCCTTTTGCTTTCTCCCCACTTTTCAGACTGAAAGGGGGTGCCACTGTGAATGGTGACTTTGCTGTTTTTTCTGCCCCCACCCCCTTCTTTTCCAGCCGCCAAGTTATTTCAAGGCAAAAATGTCCACGTGCCTCTGTTGATCGTCTTGGACTCCTATGTGAGAGTGGCCTGCGTGCAGCAGGTAAAGTTTTCATGTCGCTTATTTCCCCTTCTCTTTGGAAAGGGATGTTTTCCTGTCAGCTTTGCATACCTAGAGCTATGAGTCATTTCCGAGATTTGGCTTGATAAACCCTGACTGTGATTTTAAGATGGAGAAGGACTGTCAAATCATTATCAGAAGTTAACGGTGTCAAAGGCCACCCTAACTGTGCTCTCTAATTGTCTTTAAGAAGTAACTTTATACAGTTGACTGCAATATGGGTGGTGGGGGGAGGTGAATAATAATAGGTTGAGGTTTAGTTCTGTTATTGGCTGAGTTCATCAGTATTTAAGTAAAAGTTATCCCAACAATCCTGCCAATGTACAGCAGGCTCCAGATGACAGCATTGTGAATAATTTGCGAAAAGGGAACAATTAACAGTAATAAAATTAATAATAAATTAGAAAAATGAGGTAACTCACAAATTTTCAGAGGGTTGAGCTTTTTTAAATTTAAAGACAGATTTCTGTCTTTAGTTGTAGTATATCTTGTAGTATCTAAATAAAGTCATGGTTTATGATTCCTCTATAAGCTCAGATTTATACTTTTCAACTGTTTTCACATAAAAATGAATGTAGAAGTGAAACTTAGAATGTGCACCATTGGAAAGCCAGAAATTCGCTAGATCTATTATATATATATTTTTAAAAAAAGGAGCCCTAAGGAGATAATTAAGGATGATAACCAGTCAAAACAAATACCTCCTAACCTGTTAACTTCCTTTGTAGATTTAGAGATTTAGAGAACTGAAATCAGTGTTGTCATTTGCATGTAAGGTCCTGAGTGAAAGAGAATTGAACTTTGAACTCTATTGAGGTGCAGTCATAATACCTACTTGTGAGGCTAGACAGCTGTAAGAATTATCTGTATCTCTAATCTCTATCTCCTGCCTATCTCTTTATCCAGCTAGTCTCTCTTGGATGAACATATACTTAGCTTCTTTTATATAAGGACATTTATATCTGGGATAAATGGTTACTTTTGTTTCTCTTCAACTGAAATATTTACCATCTGACTATTGACGTTCAGGCTGTCAGCTAATAAGCTATGAAAAAATGGAGGCATGATAAAGACACTGTTCTTTTTAGCATCCAGTGTCTGAATGTCGTCCATGAAATATGAGTCATTTTTCAGCTCTGGCCCTTTGAGCTTTCCACCCACATCATCCCCTCTTACTAGCTTGTTCTTTGGTGTTCAGAAGTCCTTGTCTTGCACCCTCCATTCCTTGAATTCTGTGCTTGGTGTAGCCACATCTGTTGGGTGCCACTCAGAACAATTGGACCCTGGGTGGGCTGGGCCTTGGTCTGCAGGGTCCAGAGGAGGCAGTGCTAGACTTGAGAACCAAGGGGAGCCTGGGACAAACCCACCACCTAATTCTTTATTTTAGGAACTGCCTAAGCAGTGACAGAGCCAGGACTCAAGTCTCCACACACTTAAGAATATCTTCCCATCAGACAGTCCACTAGCTGTCTGAATTCATAAGCTTTTCGTGCAAGTAAAAATCACAGCCATTTGGCGCAAATATTGTGGCCACTCTAGACACAACGACATTATCAATTTTAATTATCATCGGTCTTATCAAAGGACTGCAGAAAGGGGTCTCTCCCTGATAGTTTAATACTCCACTTAAAAGAAAGTGGTTTTTTTTTTTGTCTTCACGTCTTTTTATATTACTTTTGCAATTAATATAGATATCCTTTCATGCTTTGTATGTTGAATTAGCTGGGAGTGCTGAATGAAAAGCTCTTAATGATGAATTAAAGGAGTTCAGGTAAATTACTCTTCATAATAAAATATTAATGTTTGTTTCAAAAATTCATTTAGCATGATAATCCAGATTCTGAATTTTTATTTTCAAGGTCTTTTCATATTTTATTCATGCTCCTTAACAAATGACAACCTTTAGGGAATTGGTCGTTAGGCTAGCTGTCCTAATTACTTTTCTTTTCCTGCCAGTCATCTGATCATTCTCTGTGCTCCTCAATTTTACATTACTTGTCTTTATCCACAGAGTTTCAACCTTTGAAGTAAGGGAGTGAAGTAAATGAAGGGGCCTAAAATTTTCTTTAACCCTCTATACTGTTTCCCATTGTGCATTAATTAGATCTTTGAGTTTATAGACTAATTATAATAAAGTGAAACTACCAATTTGATCTATATATATAAAAGCCTAAGCAACCGTCTGATCATCCGACCGTTCAACCGGTAGCTATGATGCACACTGACCACCAGGAGGCAGACACGCAACGCAGAAGCTGCTGAGCTGTGGTGACTTAGCAGCTGCGATTCTTGGGTGACCCACCGGGAATCAGAGGAGGGAGCCTGATTCTGAGGGGCGTCACCCAAGAACCGCCCTCTTGCATCCAGGACCTCTCAGGGGATGTCAGAGATCTGGTCAGGGGATGTCAGAGGCCAGGCCGAGAGAACCCACTGGTGCACGAATCTGTGCACTGAGCCTCTAGTTGTATTATAACTGTGTAGGATGGGAACCTTCTCTCTTTGACAGATAACTTTTAATTGAACAGGTCAATAGATCACTTGCTACCCATGTTTTAGGGCCAGCAATTCTATTTATTTTATTTATTTATTTATTTAAAATATATTTTTATTTTTTTCAGAGAGGAAGGGAGAGGGGGAGAGAAATAGAAACATCAATGATGAGAGAGAATCATTGACCGGCTGCCTCCTGCATGCCCCCTACTGGGGAATTGAGCCTTCAAACTGGGCATGTGCCCTTAACTGGAATTGAACCCTGGACCCTTCAGTCTACAGGCCGATGCTCTATCCATTGAGCCAAACCAGCTAAGGCCCAGCAAATTCTGTTTAATCATAGCAGCCCAGTTGCCTCAGTCTTTTTGCAAAGTAATTTCTGATGCTGTTGCTTCACCAACCAAAACAAAACAGGTTTTCTTCTTGAAAAAGCCATGAAGCTACAGAAATGAATATAGCATCCTATGTGATTAATGATTTATTTTCCACTGGAAGCTGTTTCAAATGTTATTTTCTTAAATACTTGGGGAAAAAGTCTCAATGTATTTTATGAAAGCACAAAAATAGCCAGTTTCTATGACAGCTGCATTGTCAATGTCTGTTCAGCTTATATGGAGGAGGGTGTCTTACTTAAGTATAGAAAAAAATAACTGTCAGAAATTGCTGCCTTTTTGAGTAATTTGAAAGTATGTAAAAGAAGTAATGACAGAGTAAAGCAATTCATGCTTAATCCAGAAAAGATCCAGAAATGATATGGTAAAGAGATCTTGTGTAATTATTTTTATCTTGTGAAATACCCCTTATTTCTGTAAACAAGAATGTTGTGCCATTATTCCTTATTAGATGCACAGAAATGTCTCATCCTTGTCATTCAACTCTTTGCATCCCTCAGTTCCACTTATGCATCCAGTCTTAGAATGAAGATATATTTGAAAAGTATGGATGGACCTGGAGAGCATTATGCTCAGTGAAATAAGCCAGTCAGAGAAAGACAAGTGCCATTTGATTTCACTCATATGTGGAATCTAATGAATAAAATTAACAAGCAAAATACAGACTGACTCATAGATAGAGAGCAGGCCAACAGCTGTTGGAGGGGGGGGGGGTTAAGGAGTTGGAGGGGCAGAGGGACTGAGCAAAAAAGAAAAAAGAGAGAGAAAAAACGCATGGACACAGACAACAGTGTAGTGATTGGGAAGATGGAGGAGTGTGTAAGGGGGATAAATGGTGATGGATGGAGACCTGACTTGGGGTGGTGAACACACATACAATGTATAGATGATGTGCTGTAGAATTGTGCATGTGAAACCTGTATAATTTTGTTAACCAGTGTCACTCCAATCCTATATAATCCTATATAATAAAGAGGTAATATGCAAATTGACCGTTATGCCCTCGCATAATATGGCTGCCCCCATGTGGTCAAAGATGGCCACTAAAAGATGGCCAGCAGGGGAGAGCAGTTAGGGGCAACCAGGCCAGCAGGGGAGGGCAGTTGGGTGTAACCAGGCCGGCAGGGGAGGGCAGTTGGGGAGGACCAGGCTGGCAGGGGAGGGCAGATAGGGGTGACCAGGCTGGCAGGGGAGGGCAGTTGGGGGCGACTGGGCCAACAGGGAAGGGCAGTTAGGGGCAACCAGGCCGGCAGGGGAGCAGTTAGGCGTTGATCAGACTAGCAGGGGAATGTTTAGGGGGTGATCAGGCTGGCAGGCAGAAGTGCTTAGGGGCAATCAGGCAGGCAGGCAGGCAGGCAAGTGGTTGGGAGCCAGCAGTCCCGGATTGTGAGAGGGATGTCCGACTGCCAATTTAGGCCTGATGTGGGATCGGACCTAAACCAGTAGTTGGACATCCCTTGAGGGGTCCCAGATTGGAGAGGGTGCAGGCTGGGCTGACGGACACCCCCTCCCAGTGCACGAATTTCATGTACTGGGCCTCTAGTAAATTCAATAAAAAGGAAAACAACCCCCCCCCCAAAAAAAATAAATAAAAATAAAGCATCGGTAAGACAGTATTTCATTTGGAAATATGAAAGAGCCTAGGGACATTTTTGATGTCTTGACATCATCAGCTCATTTTTTAGATGTTCTAAAGAAATTTAGAGGGTTCCCTGAACAGATTCTGCCTTCTCTCTATCTTATATTGTCTTTCTCTTTGTTCTGGAACAGATGTTATATTGTTATCAGACAATGATGCTGCTTTTCTAGGTCCATTACCTGGGATTCAGTCTTTCTGGATAACTCAAACTTTGCCATAAAAATCTTCGACTTCCCCTAATCCTCCATTCCAAGCCACTTCATTTTTTCCTATTATTAAAACCCTAAATATTTAGAAGAAATTCTGTCAGGTAGATATGACTTAAATAATACTGAGGCCTGAGTATAGCCTTTCTTGCACTTCATAATCTTGCTATGCCCTTGAGAACTATTTTTTGTGTTTTACTCTTTTTAATATTTAGACAACAGGCATGTCCATTTCCTTTGTCATTCAGAAAGATGTAATATTTTTTGTGTGACCTTCTGGTATGATTTTTTGGAACAAGATGTATTGTAAGTACATTGCTTGCTTTTCTTAGGAAGCATGTGAGATTATCATTTTGTTTAAACATAACTATTTAAAAGTAATCTAATCACCTGTCCTAGGAATGAAGATATTCACGTTTGACTGAAAATGTTCCATTAGCATGTTTTAAAAAGTGTGACTATTTGCCTTTCTTGCTTTCAGGTGGGTTGGTCACTTCTATGCAAATTAATAGAAATCTGTCCAGATATAATGCAAAGCTTAACGGGACCCCAGGACATTGGATGCGATTGGGAAGTCCTTGGTATTCACCAGTAAGTATGACAGATGTGTCAAAAACTGCATTAAGTATTTCTCTATACATATGACAACCCTTTTCTTGATACATTGTATTTGTAATCCAAGTCAATCTAGTAAAATTATTTAAAATACAAGGTTATTTATTTCTTGAATCAATGATTTACTTTTTTTGGTTTAATCTTCACCTGAGGATTTTTTCCCCATTGATTTTTTTTAAAGAGAGTGGAAGGGAGGGAGGGAGGGAAGGAGGGAGAGAGAGAGAGACATGGATGTGAGAGGGACACATTGATTGGTTGCCTCCCACACATGCCTGAGATCTTTCAGTGGGGCTTATGCTCTAACCACTGGGAAGCATTGGCCAGGGCATCAATGATTTACACTTATAGAGAGCTTTCAGCTCAGAAGTATATTATCTAATTGAATAAGAAAACTAATATTTGAGGTAAAATGTCAGGGGTTATTTTAATAAAATAAGCAATACAGTTGTACAATTGGTTAAGTTGTACATTTTTGATGACTGCTTATGGATTCAAACCAAGAGACTTTTTTTTTTTTACTTTTAAATTATAGAACTGATACAAACCACTAGTTTTTAAAAAGAGGGAAATGAAAAGTTAGTTGTTTGAACAGTAATTTAGAAGTTTATGCTTTACTGTTTTTAAGAAGTACATTTATGTATGCTCATACATATATATTTAATGAGCTTAAACCACAGCTTTCAAAATGAAAAGAAGAAATTACCTTGCAGCACATCTGCAGCCTATCTTGATAGCTGTTTTACCAGCTATGTTATTGCAATTTGCATCATAATTACTTTGTAGATGAAATCACTTATTTAGCCATAATTAGTTAAGAAAAAATGTTCCAAAGGAAAATCTGTTCCTAGGAAAATTCTTTTTGGATCACTTTGTTTTGTGACATTTAAAAACTATGTCCTGTCATTAACTTTTGTGTTCTTTGTTCTTAATAGGACTTTCCTTTAGCATAGAGAAGTGAATACATATTGTTCCCAATGGCATTTTGCTTGTGAAAAATGTAATATATGCAAAAGGAAATTTTACATCTTTGTGTTGTTTATTGGTATCAGCAATAGCTGCAAATTTAGAAAAATAAGAGCTATTTGTTCACTCATTCATCCAGTCACTCATTCAATCATTTGATCATTCATTCATTTACCCTTCATTCATCAATTGTTTATTACACTCCTTTAGGCAAGAAGAAGTGTGAAGAAGATAGACATTGTTCTCTACAGTGGAGCATATTAGATTATTCCCAGCAAAAGTTTATTGTAAAACATTTCTCCCTATATTCAAGGATTTCCCCCCCAAAGGCTTACAGTATTGAAGAAGAAATCCCTTGGATGGTGAAGTTCTGAATAGAGGGAATGGTGTAGGGAGAGGTAGGGGTAGCGTGGATAGGAGGAGAATCCACAGTGTTGAAGTATGGGGTCACTCACTTCCTCACTTCACCAACTGGAGACCATGTAACAAGTTTCTTGGATCTAAATGAAGCTATGGATGCTACCTAACAATGGAAAGCCAAGCAACACTGGGTGGGAATAGACTAATGTTTGCATATTTTAGAATTGATAACTCAGAGACTCAAATTTAATAAATACTAATTGAATATTACTGATATCCTAGGTTCACTTTCTATTGTAAAATATTATCAATTTCTTTTTCAAATAGAACTTTTAAATTATAGAACTAATATAAACCACTAGTTTTTTTGAATATCAATAATTTATATATTCAAAGGATTCTTAATTTATATACACAAACTAACATCCTTATAACATCTCTCTATATTTTAAGACATCAATATGCATTACATGGATTTCATAAGTTTATATAATATAAAAATGGGCTTGATCTCTTGATGCATATAAATCTTCATATCTTAGATATAGAAAATCATTAATAATTAAATTTGAATATTTTGAGGAAGAAGTTATAACTTTTATATTGAGACTCATAATGGTTAATAATTAAATTTGAATATTTTGAGAAAGAAGTTATAACTTTTATATTGAGACTCATAATGGTTCCCTGTTGAATTGTCATAAGCCTGGCTCAGGTTTATAGGAAGAAAAAAATACATGAACTTCAATATAGGGAATGAAATTCAATGAGATGAATAAAATATAGGTGAATAAAAACAATAGCTAAAAAAAGCAAATACCTGGGCATTATATTTCACTGATCTCAATTTCTCTTTAATTTCAGACTGATTATTAAAATGCTTACAGTTCATAATGCCAGTATAAACCTGTCAATGGTTGGACTGAAGGCCTTAGATCTCCTTCTAACTTCAGGTAATATATACACATATATTTTTAATGTTGCTTACTTAACAAATATTTTAAACCATTTGCTGTGTTTTAATGTTTTAAAGTAAAATAACGTAATATAACCTAGATATTGATGATCCCCAAATTCTTTGTTTCCATTTTTCTTTCCTTATCTCTTTTTCTCTAACCTTTTCTATCAAATCCCACATAATATCTTGGCTTTAAATATTACCTTATATAGAACTACACTCCAATTTATATATCTAGCCTCAGCTTGACTCCTAAAATCTGGTCTCACATCTCATATTCCCATTAGCTTGTGGTCCAAACAGATCCTTGTCATTATTATATCTTTCTTCGTTATATCTTTAGTATATTTTATATAATACTAGAGGCCCGGTGCATGAAATTAGTGCACGGGGGAGGGGGGTCCCCTCAGCCCAGCCTGCACCCTCTCCAATCCGGGACCCCTCCGGGGATGTCCGACTGCTGGTTTAGGCCCAATCCCAGGGAATCGGGCCTAAACCGACAGTCGGACATCCCTCTCAAAATCCAGGACTCTGACCCCTGGGGATCAGGCCTAAACCTGCAGTCAGGCATCCCTCTCACAATTCAGGACTGCTGGGTCCTAAATGCTCACCTGCCTGCCTGATTGCCCCTAATGGCCTCTGCCTGCCTGTCTGATCACCCCTAATGGCCTCTGCCTGCCTGCCTGCCTGATCACCCCTAACTGCCCCCCTGCCGGCATGGTCACCCCCAATTGCCTTCCACTGCCAGCCTGATCACCCCTAACTGCCCCCTCCTGCCGGCCTGATCACCACTCACTAACCCCCTCTGCTGGCCTGGTTGTCCCTCACTGCACCCCCTGCCAGCCTGGTCACCCCCAACTGCCTCCCACTGCTGGGCTGGTCACCCCTAACTGCCCCCCTGCCGGCCTGGTTGCCCCACACAGCCTGCTGTTCAGTGGTTTGGTCATCCCTCACTAACCCCCTGCCAGCCTGGTCGCCCCACGCAGCCTGCTGTTTGGCCGTCCATCTGGTTGTTTCGGTTGTGATGGCCCCTGGGTTTGTATATATTAAGATAATATCTATAATAATAAAAGCATAATATGCTAATTAGACCAGATGTCCTTCCGGACAACCTGGATGAAGCCGAGGCTGCAAGGGAAGCCTGGGTCCTGGGTGCCTGCTGGTGGTCAGAGGGAAACCCTGGTCCCAGGTGCTGGAAGGAAGCCTGGGTCCCGGGTGTCAGAGGGAAGCCGGTGCCGGCAGCCCAGGGAAGGAAGGCCTACTCTGGCATGAATTTCGTGCATCAGGATATAATATAATATAATATAATAAATATAATCTACACTAATAAAAGAGAAACATGCAAATTGGTGTCACTACGCTACCCTTCCCATTGGCTAATCAGGGCGATATGCAAATTAACTGCCAGCCAAGATGGCGGCTGGCAGCCAGGCAGCTTGAAGCGAACATGAGGCTTGCTTGCTTCAGTGACGGACTCCAACGTTTCCCGCCTGCCGCTGCCGGCCTCTCAGTTTGCAGTTTGAAACATTGTTACAAATATAGAAGCTAAACAAAACCCCAGAAACCTGCTTTCAGCCAGCCGGGATCTCAGAGCTGGAGTTGAAACAGTGTTTCGATTATAGAACCCAAACAAACCAGATACCTGCTTTCAGCAGCCGAGGCCTAAGAGCTGGAGCCAAG
>NW_005370683.1:1327895-1373538 GCF_000412655.1 Myotis brandtii
ATATAATATAATTAATTTAATATAATATATATTTTTAAAATATGACATAATAGTAATATTTTAAAAATATATAGCATTACTTCTTAGAGTGCTTGATAGATGTCATGCTTCACTTGTAAAATACTTCACATGGCTTTAAAAACATAATCCTCAAAACATCTCTTGAGATAGGTGCTTTATCTAATTTTTCTAGGAAAGGAACACTGAAGCACAGAGAGGTTGCCTCATCCCTTAAGTAACAGAATTAGGGGCTGGTTCCACATGTCAGGTTCTTTCCCTGAGGAAACTTCTGTCCGGATCAGAACACAAAGATTCTTGATATTTTGAAATAGTTGTGCTCATTGCTGCGATGGATGCCTGCTCTGATAGAAGGTTCTCAGAAGAAAAGCTGTGTACAGGAAAGCGAATCAGGAAGGGTAGGGAGGCATTTCCTTCTGAGTGGTGGAGGGTACTTTAGGTCAGGAGAGCAGCATGGGCAGAGTTGAGAGGTCTATGAGGATAGCACCATAGGGGCTGGACCCACGGGTCGGACTCCCTTAGTCATGAGGACCCAAAAGGAGAGAGAAAGGAACAAAGAAGGTAAAGATCAGAGTACAAGGGAAGAGGGAGAGGAAAGGCCAGAATGTACTCACCACTTCACCACAACCTTTTATTAAAATGTATAATGGAACCTTCTAACGAATCTCAGCCATGATTTATTTTAAACTCATCCTTGGGAGCTTTTTTTTCTTTTTGAGGGGAGAGGGGTCATTCTCTATTTGGCAGTGGACAGGAAGCTGCTGAGGGTTTATGTATTTAAAAAATCTACCAACACTGGACTATATAGCAGTGTGTGCAGCCATGTGTTTTGAAAAGACTAGTCAATTTAATTTCTTCCACATAACTTTCATAATTTTGCCCTGTAAGGCAAGTTTTTAATGTGTTTTGAAGTTTATCCCAGATACTTATTGAAGGTTAATTTATGAATCATTTTTATTGTTGGGCTTATTAGTTAGTTGATTTAATAGTTACTGGGTACTTCCTTTGTGCTGGAGAACTGCAAGAGAGATAAGGCAGGATTCCTACAACATAGAAATATTGGACAGCTCAGCACCACTGTCCAGTATTACATTTTGAAATGAAGGAAATGTTGAATATCTATACTTTGCGATATCATGGCCATATGTGGTCGCTGTTGAACATCTAGAATGTGAGAAACTGAATTTTAATTTTATTTAATTTTAATTAATTTAGAGTTGAAAAGCTAGATGTGCTTAGTGGGTACCGAACGGACAGCACAGGTAGAGGCATCAAGGGTATTTAAATAAATAATTTCAATTTATTAAGAAAAGTACTACAACATGGATATGAAGAAAACCAGCATCGGAATACAGAGAAGAGAGCAGCTGAACTCATTTGTAGAAGTTAAGACCATGGACAGGAACAAGTTTAATCCAGCCCTGCCTCTTATTAGTTGTTGGACCTTGGGCAAAGTCACTCGGCTGATTTACCTCTCAAGTTTCTTCAGTTTTCTTATCTCTCAAATGGGGATTGCCCCTACCTTGTGGGGCTGTGGTGGATTTACACATGGTAGCAGGAAGTGCTTCAACCCGTATCCAACATGCTATGTACTATACAGGGTTTGCTACTACTGCCACCGCTTTCATTCCAGGACTACTGTTTTCATTGACAGAATAGGTATTGTTGGTGTTATTTCTTGAATTATGGTAGGAGCATGTTGGTGGTGGGAAAGGGCAAGGAACTAGTGCAAGTGCAGAGGGATATCAAAGAAAATGTTTAGTCATCAGTAAGGAGTTTAGCATGTTTCGAATCAGCAATGCATGGAGAGACATGGGGCTTATGAAATAAAGCAGCCAGCAGCCAGTTTGTGAAGAGTCTTGTTTGTCAGACTGAAGGGTATGATAAGGCCTTCGACAGTTTCAGCAAGAGGTTTACTGAATACCTTCCCTTTGATAAGGTAAGATAATTCTTTAAAGGGCCACTATGCATGACATAATTGAATTATTAGTTCCTTGGTTCTGTAGGTTTATAGTTGAAACTCTATATGTCTATTTCTATTTCTGTTTCAAAACATCGCATGACATAAGAAGAAGTACCAGAGGATGTTAAGATCTTATTCAATAGAAAGTATTAGAAATATCGTTCAAGGAATAAATTAAGTAGAAATTTGGGCCAGGCCCAGCAATTAAGCAATTGTGTTTGCATTCCAGGTGAGAGATGATGAGGTCCTGAACACAATAGGCATGGAGGGGCCTAGATCATAAGGAATTTTCAAGATATTTAGCAGATAGATTCAAAGGACTTGGTAATGAGTTGATTGTTTGGTTGGGCAGAGAATATGAAGAGAATGTGAAGAAGGAAGATGACCCGGTGGTTTCTCTCTTGGGTAACTATTGGGTGATGATATCATTGATGAAGATAGGGAACAGGAGTAGCCTATGTTTGGGATATTCAAATAGTGTTGTCTAAGAGGCAGATAGAAATATGTTTCAGGAATTGAAGGCAAGATGTCTTGGCTACAGGTATATAGAGCTTGATAGGTCTAACATCTGGGGCAATTTCGTGGTTTATCAAAAATAAAAAGCCCACAAACCATTTGTAGTCCTCATGTTAAAATTAACACATTAAATGTTAAAGCAGCTGTTTACTTGGGACATATTGTTCTCTTCATTATAGGTAAAATCACTTTGCTGATATTGGATGAAGAAAGCGATATTTTCTTATTAATTTTTGATGCCATGAAAAAGTTTTCAGCCAATGACGAGGTCCAGAAACTTGGATGCAAAGCTTTACATGTGCTATTTGAGAGAGGTATTTTAATATGTCAAATTCTTTATTTTTATATAAGAAAAAGAGGTTTATAATGGAAAAAGTAGAACATAATTATGATACCAAGAAGGTATGTACTATTTATTAAGAGGTGCGTTGTCAGTCTTGGATAAGTAATGGTGTTCATTCAGAAATATTGCTTGCTTTTGTGGAATGAATTTTATTCATGGGCTATAAATTATGTAATCATAGTACACTTTCTTCCATTGCTTAACAAGACATAAGGTTCACTTTGCAAACCAAATGTGTAGGTGTTAAGAAAGAAAAAATAAAACTGAAGACAAGCATAGGTTAAATTTGGGTTTATGATGTTGAGTCATCACCGGAGATTTTAGAAATTGGTAACAGCTCTGCATTACAGACGCAGGAGGTTTACAAAGTGCCCCTTAGGAAAAAGCCCAATATGTTTTTTTATCAGATGGCACTGAGATTGATAACAGAAATTATCATGTAATTTTAGAGTTGTTCGGATCCTTTCATGCTTTCACTGGCTGGATGGGGAAATGGATCAGGTGAAATGAGCAACCTGCCTGAGGGCACACAGCTAGCTGCCACCATTGCAGTTCAATTTACCACTATATTTTGAGAGCAGCTTTTGCATCATTATGAGAGCTGACTGTGCTGGGGGTTTAGGATGAGAATAATTTATGTGGGCCCTGTGTCCTTATCAGTTTACCACTCTAGTGTCTGGCAGCTCCAGGCATAGGATAGATCACCTTATACTGTTGAATTCCATCTCATTCCGGAAGGACTTTAAACAGCGTATAGATATTTATACACACTAGAGAAAAAAATGATGAGGAAATGGGTGAAGGGAAAATGATAAGAAAATGATAGGTTAAATTTACTACCTACCTCAGGTCCTGTGCATTTGCAAAGTATTGGACCAGAAATTTGGCTCTTTGCTTCCTATCTTGCAAAGAAAAGAGGTAAACATCATTGGTTATAAATTTACTTGAGATAAAAGGAATCTTATTTATGAGGACAGGCAATGGGTCTCATGAGAGACCTGAGAAATCATCCCAAAGGTTTCCTTGGATGAGATGATAAAGTACACACAATATGCAAGGAATACAAAATGTATTTCAGTGAAAGACACTCTGTCAAGAGTCAGACAGCATGGGCCTGCTAGATGATCATGCTTGGGGAGAAGAATTTGCTGTAATGAATGGAAGAACTGCATGTCTTTTGGGCTGTCTTCTATAAATGTTTTATCTTGCAACGAGGCTCTTGCTAAGAATTGGGCAAAGTACAGTTTGAGGTTTTATTGTCTTACAGGGCCTCCAATCTTCTGTGTTAGGGGCATAGTCTTCCTCAGGGAAGAAGGGCTAACATCACACTCACCAGCATGTGGGACCCATCCATGACATTTGGAGAAGCACCAGGGAATGTCAAGATCTTATTCAGTAGAAAGTTCGACAGTGCTGACAGTATTATGGTTGTCAATGTAGAGTAGGAAAATTGCTAAATTTTCCGAGGAGTATCTCCAGGACTTAGTGGCACCTGGAAAGTTACTTTTCAAAATTTGAAAGTATGCTGTGGAAGTTGCTCCACAAAATGAAAGGTTCATGATACTTATTAGAAGAACCTAATTTCACATTATATTATATGGGCTATTGGTAAAAAGCTGAAAAACAAAAAGTAATACTGATCATGAAGAGTGCTGCATTTTCTAACATTTTTGCCAGTGCTTTGCTCAGTCTGGATAAATCAGATTTTTGTACATGTGTTTGAAGTTCCCATCCAATAAAACAACTCTAAATGGAACTCATTGGCTTGATCAAGAGACTTTTATTATGAAAATTAATGATAATTTTTGATCGCTGATGAAATCAAGACCATTAAGACAGTGTTTGAAAGTCTAATTACTTGTCATTTGCTAACATTCATTCCTCTTGAAATGATAGATTTAGCTGATCTGTCCTTCAACAGTTACAGTTAACCACTCCCTTTTCAGTATTGTGGTATGTTTACTTCCCATAGGTTATCTTTATTAGTCATTGGTCAGGATTCTCCCAAATACCCCAAATGTAACTGTAAATAATTTTGTTTTTCTGAGAACTGATGACTAACACTTTTACATTTCAAATCACGGAGAAACTAATATAGGTCAAAACAAAACTATTTCAATCTCAATAGCTCTTTCCCCACTATAAAATTTTAGGAAGGGCCCTGGCCGGTTTGGCTTAGTGGATAGAGTGTCGGCCTGTGAGCTGGGGGGGTCCCAGGTTCAATTCCGGTCAAGGGCACATGCCCGGGTTGTGGGCTCGATCCCCAGTCGGGGACTTGCAGGAGGCAGCCGGTCCATGATTCTCTCTCATCATGGATGTTTCTATCTCTTTCTCTCTTCCTTCCTCTCTGAAATCAATGAAAATATATTTAAAAAAATTTTAGGAAGGGCTTTTTGCTGATATATATAAACATATCTCTATTGTATTTATTGTGTCTCGCACAACTATCATGAATATTATATTTTTGAGTAATTAAAAATTTCATGTCATCTTTAAGATTTTTCAGTATTTTGCCTTTCATTTTTCAGTTTCAGAGGAGCAACTGACTGAATTTGTCGAGAATAAAGATTATATGATATTGCTAACTGCTTTAAAAAACTTTAAAGATGAGGAGGAAATTGTGCTTTACGTACTGCGCTGTTTACATTCCCTAGCAAGTCCTTGTAAGTAGCCTATATACATGATTTCTTTTTGTGTGTGTGAACAATTATAATATATCTTTTTCCTGAGTGTGTTTTAAAAATATTTTTATTATTTAGAAACTTGTGGATGCTGAACCCATTCATTTATTTATTCATTTAATTGTTTTTTATTTATTGATACTGTAATGGAGCTGGCTTTGGGCTTGGTATGGGGAAAACTGTTAATAGAAAATATAAACGTATTTCTTGCCTTTTTGGAGCCCATAGTACCATGGGAGATACAGATAAGTATATAGGTGACTGTGATGTATTATAAGGCAAGAGTTGGCTGAAGTACGTCGGATTAGAAGAACAAACAGGGCATGAGGCATGATCTTTCAACAAAGACTTGAATGATGAGAAGAGCTTTTTTGTGTGTAGGGAGGTGGAAGTGTAGGCAAAGTGGCCCAGAGAGGGGGCATGATAAGTATAAAGATGCCAGAGCAAGAGAGAGCACAGTGCATTTAAGAAGATAAAAGTAGCTCAGTAAACTGTGTGTTTCAGAGTGTGTAAGTGTGTGTGCATGCATGTGTGTGTATGCACATGCACAGCCCCAAGTGTGTGTTTGGGTGTCATTTAATGGAGGTGGTGGCAGGGCTTGATAAGAGTCAGTGGATGAGACAGAGATATAGCAAGATCTTAAAGGACCCAAGCAGCCACAGGAAGGAGTTTAAACTTTGTTGTGATCTTGTTTAGCATGTTTTGAAATCACAAAAAAGTACAGATAAAAAATTAATCTGCTGTGGATGCTACCAGTGATTGTCAATGGGTTCAGATAATGCTTCAGATTCTGTTACTTTTATAAGTGCATGAACATTTTGTATTTCAGGTATTACCTGGGAGGGGTTATCCAGGACATACACATGCATTTATCTAGTAATACTTTCATCTTCACATGAGATTAAATGGGTTAAATGATGTGAAAAATGCAGAATAGTCCCTGTTATGTAATGTGTTATAAAAATATTGACCATATTATTACCTAATTTGTATTTCACATAAATGGTATTTTACATAAATATGCACGCATGGTTTCAGACATGGAAATCTGCAGGTGTTAGACTTCAGTAAAAACCCAGGTCCCTTGTGAAAGAAAGCCCTTTCTTTGTGATGGTTTTAAAATCTATCATTTTTTTATCCCTAGGAAATTAACCACTTGGAAGTAGATGGGGCTGAGCAATAATAGATAATGGACATACTTTTAGATTTCTCTGAGTCATCCACTGTCAAACTGAATATATTCTTAATTTTACTTTTCCTTGGCTATATTTATACATTTATTTATTTACCAGAGGCCCGATGCACAAAATTCATACAAGAGTAGACCTTCCTTCCCCCAGCTGCTGGCACCGACTTCCCTCTGGCACCCAGAACCTGGGCTTCCCTCACAGTCCCAGCTTCGTCCGGAAGGACATCCGGTCTGACTAGCATATTATGCTTTTATTATTATAGATTTGGGGCTGGCTGCTTTTGAAATGCAGTGTTTCCCACCCACATCTGCCATAACCCCAGGAAAAATGTGTTGATTCATAATGTAAAGGTCAAAGAAAGTAGCAAATTTAAAAAGTCAGTGTTTTGAACACTGATGGTACTTGGAAGACATTTACCATTGAGTCATAGAGAAAATCATGTCTGCTATTCTGAGTAAATGCAGAAAATTGTTTTAAGAGGCCATTTTTCTTTCATTTTAACATGTTTTTCTATATGTAATATTTTTAGTACAACTTAAACATAAAATATATATTTTTAAGGAAAATGGTTAGTTTGGCTATGCTAAAAAAATAAAAATACTTTGGAAACATCTTTTTTGCTTGTTTGTTTTAATAATAGTCAACATTTCATTCAGCCATGTAGTTTTCTCCATAAAGGTTCTGCTCGCACACTCCCTCTCTCTGTTAATTAACTGCCTTTCCCAGTGGATTCTTTCCTTCCTTTCTGGTTCACCAGTGTTTGTCCCTTAGTCATATAGTT
This sequence comes from Myotis brandtii, assembly GCF_000412655.1. Lineage (NCBI taxonomy): Eukaryota > Metazoa > Chordata > Mammalia > Chiroptera > Vespertilionidae > Myotis > Myotis brandtii. The sequence goes on from NW_005370683.1 coordinate 1,335,388, forward strand.
TAGTATGATGCCTCTCCTCCCCGACCCCCATCCTTTTCATCATCTATCTGTGGCCTTCAGAAAGCTTGATTTTGTTGCCTCGCACACTGGCTGTTCTGCTGCCCTTCTGGAATGGACAGAAAATTGTTCATAGCTGACTTTAGCTGTTTAATTATGGAATGGAATCTTCATTTTTCTTTTGTTGATTTGAGGAAAAGGAACAATTAAAAGCCTTTATCTGATATACTAGTGCCTCATTAGGGAATAGGCCCTAAATTCACTTATTGGAAAATTTATGGCCAAGGCATTATATTTTTATACTTATATAAAAACACTCTCAATTTTCCCTTTATCTTGTTTAAGTTTTTAAGCCAAGAAACAGGAATAAAGCAACTTTCCTTTAATGCTAGAGATGAATTCTAAATCCTATTATATTTGCAATGAACAGCATAGTATTTTTATAGCTATTTGACAAAACATGGTATTCAAATTTGGAAATGTAGCCATTATGCTGCCATAGATTTACAGTAATAAGTCTTTGTATGTGCATTTACGAGGGAAAATTCTTACCTTAATGATGATTAGGATTTCTCTAAATTTAGGCAACAATGTTGAAGTCCTCATGAGTGGCAACGTCAGGTGTTACAACATTGTGGTAGAAGCCATGAAAGCATTCCCTGTCAATGAAAAAATTCAAGAAGTGAGTTGCTGCTTGCTCCATAGACTTACATTAGGTGAGTTATAATTCTTGGTTCATTTATTATCACAGTCTCTATGATGTAAGTATATATAGCATATGTATGTTTTATGTTGATGGAAAAGTAACATACTGACATACATTAGATGGAAATACTGTAAAATTGTAAACTGTCCTGTCATGCTTAGGAGGAATTTTAAAAGGAGTGGCAAAAATAGATGTGGGTAATGTAAGAGAAGTCTTATTGTTAGTTTGATATTTAAAGTATCGCTATGTAAATAGTTGACACGTATAAAGAATAAGAATAATATGCAGAAAATGTGAAGCACAAGGCAAAAGGACTCTCCAACCAACTTGGATGTTAGTACATTGCCAGGTTGATAAAAGCTACTCTGGGCTCTTTCTTCCTCTGCTTTCTCTACAGAGGTTAACACTATCCAGAATTTTGTGTTGAAATATTTTTTGGTTTTCTTTAATCATTAATCCATAGCTATCATGTGTTTTGTATCTGAGAATTCCAATATAAGAAGTTCTTGGGAGTTTAACCTTAGTGCTTCTGTGCTGCCAGTCTGTCGCAGTCTTGTTTTCCTGTATGCTTGTGAGCATCTCTGACTGAGCTTAATCTCTGCAAATACTGAAGATCTAAGTTACAGATCCTCAGGACTTGCAGGAGTTAGGGCACAGGAGCACTTCAGAATCGTTTTAAGGTCCCAGCTGGATGTGGGGGACTCTGGTCGAGCTACCCTACCTTGGAGAGAGTCCGGGGCTAGTCCATTGATCCGAGTGACCCATACTTTCCTACAAGGCTACCCTGGCTAGTCCATTTCCCTTCACCTCACAGTCCTTGTTTCAACTTCCTGTTGAACCTCCCTGCCCCACTCCTCCCCAACCCATCTTCCAGGATCATTTAAAGGATCAATAAAACAACAATATTATATATAAGAAATGACTTTGGAAACTATGAAATAAAAGTTCAAATATTAAGACATGTTACCACATCGCCATACCAACAGATGAGGACCCAGTTCAGCAAGTCTGTGTGTGCCACCCAAGATCATGTAGTGAATACGTGGTGAAATCAGGCTGCGAGCTGGGATTTCTGCATCCCCTAAACAAAAGCATTTCTTCTAAGATGTAGTAGCCATTTACTAGTTTATTGTTTTTTATCAGGTGAGATTTTATTTATTATGTTTCATGAAGGTCATAATCTTCATGAAGATCTTGCTACGTGATATTTGAGAGCATTTTAATGTAATTCCACTGTTCACTTCTTAAAATAGACAATTGAGTACCATACTAACATACAGTCCTCTATTTCATGTTCTGCAATTTACTACAGTCAAGTTACAGCTTGCTCCACTTATATTACAAATCTGAGTTCACCTTAATCCCTGGTAATGAATCAGAGGAAGTGGTTTCATTGTTGGGCGTAGGGCAATGGTACTTGCTTACCAAATAGGTCTGTCATGGCACATGAAGGGTGCTCAGCATTATGCTGTTGAAATTAAATGAACAAGTAAAAATAGCACATCACTAAGCTTTGTGTTGTTCTGTAACTTTTTGAAAATAAAGAGCCATCAAATTTATCTTCAGATAAGGATGTATTTTTCTCTCTCATTGATTTCTCAACAGGTTTATTATGTGTTCCATTTAAAAACTAGAGAATTTATTGTTCCTGTTATTGTTTCAAAAGAAGCTGGATAAAACTTTCTCTTCATAATTAAAATAAAAAATCAAAGTCAAGATATACATACTTAGCATTTTGTCAAATTATGTAATCTAATTAGGGATTTAATGCATTAAAAGCCTTATACAATTTACTATGTATTTTTATAGAAATTATCTGAAAATAAGACGGTGCCAGTCTTACTGGTATTTGCCCAGTCACAGAGCTGGCAGTGGCAAGGGAATAATAGTAGGGAGAAGAACCAAGTTTAGGTAAATGGATAAAAGTAGAAGAGCATCTTTTTAAAATGACTCCAAGACCAGAGATCACTAAGGGCTGGGAGCATGTCTGCATAGTGGGTGCATCTGGAAGAGGCAGAACATATGAGGGTATTGGTAACGAAGAGCTATGCCTAGTAAAACTACCTTTTGATTTTGAAAGCACTGATTGCTCTTTAGTGTGTTTTAGGTGTTTTATTATGTAGGATCTTTTCCAATTCTGGCTTTGTTTCTCAGGGATCATTTAATTATGCTTATGGCTAAATAGGAGTGCCATTCTTACTTCCAGAAGGAAACCTGGCAACGGTTAGTGAATTACAAACAAGCTGAATGGAAAGAGGCACATCTTTCGGGAATATCATTTATTTTTTCCTCTTCAGGATTTAGATTTTTTTGAATGATGTGTTGATTCTTGGAAGAATGAGTGTAAAAAGGTGTGGGACTTCTTCTGGGTTGGGTTAAAGTTGTTGAAATATTTGCTTGGTTTTCTTCTAGGATTTCCACAGACAAGATCAAGTAATAATAAGTGTGCCAATGGATTTTCTTAGCAGTATTCCTTTAAGCGAAAGAAGGATGTTTCAGCAAAAGCATTTAATGACAAGGGAGGACCTTAACCCCCCCCCCATCTTTCAGAAGACAGGAAAATTAAACTATTATGTACAATGAATATTGTAGAGCCATGTATAACAGACACCTCATTGTTTTCATATAATGATGGCATGAGAGGGAGTCAAAGAACACAAAGTTAATATCACCCAAACATATTATTTTGCCCAGTCAGTTCCATTGCCTACGTAAGATTATTGAATGACTGCATGAAATAAATTTTTAAAACTTAATCCCATCATATTAAGCTATTTTAATTAAGGTAAATGTATGTTTTAATGTCATTAAACTATTCACTACTTAAATTTACTGATTTAAATACTGTTACATAATTAAAGTTAATTTAAGTTCAATGAGTGAGAATACATCTAATATTTCACTTAACTTTCAGGTAATTTTTTTAATATCCTGGTATTAAACGAGGTGCATGAGTTTGTGGTGCAAGCTGTGCAGCGGTATTCAGAGAATGCAACGTTGCAAATCGCAGGGCTCAGCTGTTTAGCGCTCCTCAGTAAGTAACTTTACTAAAAAGGAAATTCTTACAGGTACATTTGATCCTGACTATTCAAATTATAACAAGATAACATCATAACAAGAAAGTCATATGTAGAGAAGGACCCATTAAGTGCCCTTTCTGTCCTAATGTAATTCATTTTCCAGTAGAGGATACTTTCAAGGGGATTAACATTTCCCAAGTTCATACATCGGTACATCTTTGATTTGACTTTGTTATGGGGCAGCTGATCTTCACTAGTCTTCCTCCAGTCCATTAGTTTTGTTTGATTTCCTCTTCCTCATTTGGCCAATTAGCTAGATGGGATAGCAGTGTCATGAGGTGTGTGATATATTATTAAAAAGTTCTTTATAATTAACCAAAGCCGCTACTAATGAATACCTCACTATGTTTATTTTGTTTCAAAATATGGACTTAGAGCTGGTTGTTCAAACTGTAAGTAAGACATATATTTATGTTCTTTTCAAGCTGAGACCATTTTTTTAAATCAAGACTTAGAGGAAAAGAATGAAAATGAGGAGAATGAAGATGATGAGGAAGAAGAGAAATTGTTTTGGCTAAAAGCCTGTTACAAAGCCCTAACTTGGCATAGAAAGAACAAGCATGTGCAGGTTGGACTCCATAAATATTATAGCTATTCAAAATTGTTTGTTCAATGATTTATGTTTTGACAAGTTTTTTTCCCCCTCCCCTAATCCAGGAGGCTGCCTGCTGGGCCTTAAACAATCTCCTTATGTACCAGAACAGTTTGCACGAGAAGATTGGAGATGAAGATGGCCAGTCAGTTGTTTTGATTTTATATGTTTTAGTTATATTTCTAATCAATGCATATAAAATACCATAACTGAAAATTTAATTGTTAGATTTTTGATATAGGCACCTATGTTTTAAGTCCCTTCACAAAATAGTAGTGGATATATAATATTGTGAATCCATTGCCTTCAGGAATTAGTAAAAGGTTGTGTGTTTGAGTTATTACTGTGACATTTGGAGTCAAGAGTCATTCAGTAAACTATGAATCATCAAGAAAGAACCTTATAATTTTATGACTGTTCATTTAAAAATGCCATTTTAGCCTGACTGGCGTGGCTCAGGGATTGAGCATCCAGGAGTTCGTTGTCAGATTCCTTGTAAGAGCGCGTGCCCAAGTTGCAGGCTCGATCCCCAGTAGAGGGCGTGCAGGAGGCAGCCGATCAATGATTCTCTCTCAATATTGATGTTTCTATCTCTCTCTCCCTCTCCCTTCTTTTCTGAGATCAACAAAAATATATATTTTAAATAATGCCATTTTAAATAGTCTCAGGTGATAGAAATCGCAGTCACCTGTGGCCTTTTCTGTTGCAGTGACTAGCCAGCAGGTTGTCACTATCAGGAGTTAAATGTGTTTAGAAGCCTCCTGTAGTGATTCTCTACTTGAGGTTGCAGTGTTGACCTGCCTTCTCCTGGGAGCATTATTTGTAGCTGATACCTCTTGAGGAGGCTTTCTATGGGAATGCTATTCAAGCCTTGTAAGATGGGCCTTCTTTCCAAAGATATAAACTGTAAACAGGAGATCTGTGTATATCGGATTTGTATCAGGGCCACACCCATGTCTTGTGGCAGCTGCTTACATTTGTGCTGTTTGCTCTCAGTATTTAAATGACTTATCTTGGAAACTTAAATAGTAATATCCATTCCTTATAGCCCGTTTGCATAGTGACCCACTGCCAATTAGAATAAAATTAATAACACACTTGCTATTTAATTAAACATCTCTATTTTGAAAGGAAATGGTAATCCCAATTCACCTTGAGCAATATTTTCAAGAGGTTTGGGTAAAGTAGATTCATGTTGCAGTTATAAATTTCACTTCATAGCACACTGATTTGTCAATAGCCATAGGAATCTTTAAAATAAATACATTGTTAAAAGAAAACGTCTGTGCTCTGCATTTCAAAAACTCACAATTTTTTGTTTTTCCTTTCTTGCTTCCATTATATCCTTTTTCTCATTTTATCCTTTTTATTATGTGTGTGTGTGTGTGTGTGTGTGTGTGTGTATATATATATATATATATATAGATTGATTTTGGAGAGGGAGAGAGAGATAGAAACATCAATGATGAGAGAGAATCATTGATTAGCTGCCTCGTGCATGCCCCCTATTGGAGATCAAGCATGCCACCCACGCATATGCCCTGACCGGGAATCGAACCTTGACCTCCTGGCTCATAGGTCGACGCTCAACCACTGAGCCACGCCAGCCAGGCTATCTTTCTCTTTTAAATCTAACCACTTCTTCATAGATTTGCTAAGTCTTTTCCCCCCTCTACTGCTTATCAACTTTGAAGACAGAAATACTAATTTATTAGCATTTAATGGATTTAAATCTAACTTTTAAATACATATAAAACTGTTTACTCATAATTCACTCTTGTAAGTGGAAGTGATATAAAATATGTAGATGCCCTTGTATTTTGTTAGAGAGAGTAGAGAAGTGAATATTTGGGATCATGATTGGAAAGATTAACACTGTGGTTGAATTTGTGCAAGGTTCCCAGCTCATCGGGAAGTGATGCTTTCCATGCTGATGCATTCTTCGTCAAAAGAAGTCTTTCAGGCATCTGCGAACGCTTTGTGCACTCTCCTAGAACAAAATGGTAAGGGGTACACCATCGTTTTTAATAAAAAGAAACACATTTTGTGTTTTTTACATTATAAAAGCAACACATTGTTAAAAATTTCGTATGTATATATCTGATATAGATAGTAAGTATATACATGCATCATGTATATTATACATCTCTCTCTCTATATATACATATCTGATATATAGGTAAAAAATGAAGAAAATAAATACTTTGATGTGTTTCTTCTGGACTTCTCTGTATGTACTCACACATGATATAGACAAAATATTTCATTTTTTTTGCAGAAATGGGATCATATACTCTTATACAGACAAAGTGTACATTTTTTTGTGTTGATAAATATAAATCCTTACATTTTCATTTTTTAATGCCTGGATAGTTTTCCGATGTATGCCTATATTCTATTTTATGAACCAGTTTCTTTTTTAAAATATCTTTAATGTTGAGGTTATTACAGATGTCCCTCTTTCTTCCCCCCATAGCTCCCCTCAACCCGGTTTCTGCCCTACCCCGCCCCAGGCATTCCCCACTCTATTGTCTGTGTCCATAGGTAATGCATATATTCATATAAGATCTTTGTTTAATCTCTTCCCGCCCCCCTCCCTTTCCTTTGAGAATCATCAGTCTGTTCCATTTCCATGCCAATGATTCTATTTTATTCACCAGTTTATTCTGTTTATTAGATTTCTTATTTGTTTGATTTTTAGATTCAATTGTTGATACATATGTATTTGTTGCCATTTTGTTGTTGATATTTTTTATCTTCACCTTTTTCTTCTTCCTCTTCTTAAAAAATACTCTTCAATATTTCATATAATACTGGTTTGGTGGTAATGAACTCTTTTAGCTTTTTCTTGTTTGTGAAGCTCTTTATCTGACTTTCAATTCTAAATGATGGCTTTGCTAGGTCCTTGTTATTCATCACTTTGAATATTTCTTGCCATTCCCTTCTGGCCTGCATAGTTTCTGTTGAGAAAACAGCTGACAGTTGTGTGGGCAGTCCCTGTAGGGAACTAACTGCTTTTCTCTTGCTGCTTTTAAGAATCTCACTTTGTCTTTAGCCCTTGGGATTTTAATTATAATGTGGCTTGGTGTGGTCCTCTTTTTTGGGGTTCTCTGTGCTTCCTGGACTTGTAAGTCTATTTCTTTCACCAGGTAGGGGAAGTTTTCTGTCATTATTTCTTCAAATAGGTTTTCAATATCTTGCCCTCTCTCTTCTTCTGGCACCCCCATAATTCGGATGTTGGTACGCTTGAAGCTGTCCCAGAGGCTCCTTACACTATCTTCGTATTTTTGGATTCTTTTTTCATTTTGCTTTTCCGGTTGGGTGTTTTTTGCTTCTTCACTAGTCTACTATTGAATCCCTGTATATTATTCTTTATTTAAGTTTGTGTATGCTTAATTTTTGACTGGTCTTTTTCTATTTTTTTTTTTTTTTTGGCATTCTCACTAAGATCTTTGAAAGTCTCACTAAGTCCCTTGGAGGTTTCTAGAAGATTGTTGAGTAACCTTATAACCTTGGTTTTGAACTCTATATCCAGTAGTTTCTATTTCTTTTATTTGTGACATATTTCTTTGTCTCTGCATTTTGGCTGCTTCCCTGTGTTTGTTTCTATGTATTGGATAGAGCTGCTAAGTCTCCTTAAGTTGACAGAGTGGTGTTATGTGGTAGGTGTCCTATAGGCCCCCATGGCTCAGCCTCCCCATCACCTGAGGTAGACACTCTAGGTCAGTGGTCGGCAAACTGCGGCTCGGCAAACCGCGGTTCGCGAGCCACATGTGCTCTTCCACAAAATACCGACTTCTGTGCATGGGCCACGAAGTTTCAACTGCACTGTACGTGCACTCCTTCACGTGGTATTTTGTGGAAGAGCCACACTCAAGGGGCCAAAGAGCCGCATGTTGCTTGCAAGCTGCGGTTTGCTGACCATGGCTCTAGGTCAAGCATGTCAAACTCGCAGCCCGCTGGCCATGAGTTTGACATGCTTGCTCTATGTGCACCCCTTTGTGTGCTGTGTGCACAGTCTTGTTGTAGTTGAGCCTTAATTGCTGTTGGTGTCACTGGGAGGAATTGACCTCCAGGCCAGTTGGCTGTGGGGACCATCTGTGACTACAGTGGAAGAGCTGCTGTGCAGGAGACACCCTTATGAAGCAGGACATGCTTCAATGGGGCTTTGGTGTTCAGAGTCTGCCCCTTGAGTGTGTCGCTTATGGATGTGTAGAGTTATAATCTAGTATGGTCTGACACTGACCACTGGGTACACTGGCTCTTGGGTCTCCAGGGAAGTGTAAAGTCAACCACTGCCTGTGGTCACCCAACAGGAGCTACAGAGAGATCTGCAAATTCCTCCTCTTTTTATTGGGTTTGGAAGTGCCCAGATGAGGCCCAGCAGTGAAGCAAGGCAGGCTGGTTCTGGTGCCAGCCTTGGGCCTTTTATTGATAGGTTTGGGGTTCCATGACCCAGCTGCAGCTTGTTTGAGAGATTTTGCCTGAGTAAGGACAGGCCATTCATATGCAAAAGCAGCTGCATAAGGCTTAGGTGGGGTTGTAAATTGGATGAGTCAGGGTCTTAGGGAATCACTAGAGTGGAGCAAACAGAAATGGTTGCCAGTCAGCACTGTGACCTGGAAGGTCCCAGCATAGGAACAATGACTTCTGTGAGCACCTCTGTCTGGGAGAAAGCTGCCCCCGAGTTCCTGCCCTGCTGTCATACAGTCCAGTTTCTCCTTGTATGTGTCTGGGTCCCCCAGCCTTGCCCAGCACTGGAGCTCAGAGGAAGCAGGACCTTGTAAGTTCAGATTGTGGTGCCAGTATTTTAAGAGGAGCAGCTGAGTCTCCAGTAGCCTCTGTGTCACTGAGCCCCAATCTGCACTGGTAGTTACGGGGACTTCTTTTCCCAGTTCTTGGACCCTGGGCTGGGCATCTGGTGTGGGGCTGGGACCCCTTGCTCCTCTGGGCGGCCTCTGCAGAGACGATCTCCCTTCTGATTAAAAAAGCGGCACATGTGGGTGCCGGCCCAGCCTGTTCCATGCCTCTGCACCTCGTACCAGTCTCAGTGTGCTTTCTTCTTTACTTCTTTTTTTGTAGGACTTCCATTCAGCCAGCTTTCCGGTGGTTCTGTATTTTAGTTGTAATTTGGATGTGGTTGTGGGAGGCAGTGAGTACAGGCATTTGCCTACACTGCCATCTTGGTTCTCTGTGGAACCAGTTTATTGTTGATGGACTTTCAGCTTGTGTCTGGTGGGATTTTTTGTGAGGACCTATAATAAACACTAAATTGTCAGTCTTTTTCATTTTGCTTTATACACTGTTCCTGTTATTTTCTTAGGAAATCTTTTTATAAATGCAATGGGTAAAGAGGTATTCATCATTTTAAAATTTGGTAAAATTGTTCATTATAAATTTTTTTTGGAAAATAGTCTTTCTCATATTAAATCTTACAGCTTATATTATTAAGAAGAGAAAAAAAATGGCTGTTATAACTTTGGAAAGGCTCTTCAGGTTTAGAAATGAGATTCAGCCCATTTAGGTTTCAGCTCTCATGAACAGGAAATACTGCCCGAAAATCTTGGGAGAGAACTTACTATAAAGGCATTGGGAGTTGACAGCTCTTGCAGGATATTTTTGGAGAAAGAAAAACAGAGGAAAATACTGAAAACCTGAGACAGGGACCAGTGTACTAGAGAACCTGTGTTTAGTGAAAGGAATCAAGAAACTACCTCTTGCATGTTTTCTTATGCTGTTATGGAAGTGAAATCCAGAGGAAAAAGCGTTTGTTCTTCCTTTTCTTCCTTTCTCACTCCACCTCTCTGATGGCACTTGAATAAAAGGCTTGGGATGGCAGGAGTCCTTGCAGGGAGACAGGGGGTGTCTGCGGGGATAATAACGGAGCAGGAGTGGTAAGAAAAGGCATTGCTCTTCTCGAATCCCAGCTTGTTCCGCACAGAGCCTGGACAGGGATCTCGCTCCTGAAAGTAAGGGCCACACTGGGCTGTCATTGCGTGGAGTGCCATGCACAAACAACATTGCGTCGGTGCTGTAATTCTTTACCTAGAAATCGCCATCATTGATATGTCAACAAAACAATCATGACCTGTGAGATTTGGCCTGCTCCTTTATTAGGGTGTCAGGAGATCAGTTCCATTTGAAGTGGACCTTGATATTTTTGTTCAGAACCAGTTTTCTGCTCTTTCTGGTTCCTTACTTCTTTGCTCTTGGCCACCTGCCAGGTAAACTGCCCACAGATCCCTTTGAATCATCCTTGGAGTTCTGCCTAAGGAGAACATTAAGGCATTGAGCAGCTCGCTCACCAGCCTTCGTGGGCAACTTCTCCTTGAAATACACTTGAGAACATTGAATATGCAGGGCTGGCTGTGGTTTTCTAGAAATATGACTGGGTTGGCAGCCAGTCCATTAGACTCTGCCATTGTGGTCTTAAGGCAAAGAATCAAACGTAGTGACATATGTTTTCATTTTTAATTAATTAATTAATTAATTAATTATTGAGGTCCTGTTATGTACCACCCCATGCCTTAGGCACTTGGGATAAAACAATTTAATAGAAATCTCAGGCTCATGGAGCTTAAACTGTAGTGGGGAAGAGAGATAATAAGACTAAACAAAAATATCTGATATGCCCGGTAGCTAAGAAAAAAAACAAAACAGTTTTTTGGAGGAAATGTGTTAGGGGTCAGAGGAGATGAAATTGAGACTAGGCAGCCATGAAAGAAGGTGACTATTGAAGTAAAGCCCTGAAGGGAGTTGCCTCTTGCTAATGGTCTTTTAAAGCAGATAATTTATCACTAAAATGGAATGAAGTCAAGAATATTATGTAGATAGTTGGTAAATGAGATAAAATGTACAAAGTGTTCTGTAAACTATAAAGTGACTCTATGATGAAATTTCTTCTCTAGGTCTAGTGTTTCATGAAATTTCTGTTCTCAATTTTCAAGTCTCAAATTGAGTTAGTGTCCAAGATAGTGGTTCTTAAAGTGTGGTCTCTGGACCAGGAACATTGTCAGGGAACTTGTTAAAAAATGTAAATTCTAGACGCCTATATGGACCTACTGAATCATAAATTCTGGAGTTGGGACCCAGTCAATCTATGTTTTAACAGACTCACAGGTGATTCTGAGGCACCCTTAACATGTGCAAACTGCTTGTCTAGAATAACTTCTATATTTTAAAGTGTCTCCTTGGTTAGACTTTAACCACTTTAGGAGGGGTTATTAAAACTTCTGATGTAACCAAGTGAAAGAACCAAGGTCTTACCACATTTTAATGTGTGATATTTTAGATGTCTTTGAAAGGTATGAGTTTTTCAGGCTTTGGCAGTAATTTAGAATGTGTATATCACTTCCACTTACTTTTGAGTTTTGTCCTCTTTTTTTCCTTTCCCAATTTGAGATTGATAACTCATTTTTTAAAAAGCACATAAGTTAAAATGTTGTAAGTTTCATTTTCTACTGCTTTCAAAGTATTGAATTATACTGTATAATGATGGAATTAATATTTTTAGAGAGGTTTCAAAACAATTTATCTTTATATGGAGACTTTAAGACATTGGATTTGTATTTAGTGAAGAAAGTTTATTGGAAGAGGAAAATTATTCTGTAATCATTATTGTTGGGATATGGTTATTTACATGTAATGTAAAATTAGCTGTAAAGCATATCTATGTGTTTCTTAAGTCTTGTGAAAATAAGTAATTATTACGGTCTATATCAGGGCTTTCCATTACTTCGCCTATGAAGGCACACATAGATATGAAAATGTTTGTACAGTCCACTAGGGCAAATGGAGAAGGTAGCTCAAGGCATCCCAGTCTGGTTCCAGTCTCTGGCCCCACCTTATGGTCCCTCAAGGGCAGAGAGAGGATGGTCAATATCTCCACACACCTGTAACTTTTCCCAGATCACTAGTGTCTAGTATTACCTAGTGAGTCTTAGCTCTATATAAATACAGTTATTTCATGAAATTATTTTAAATATTCGAATGAAACTTAACTTTCAACCTTACTTTGGAGGGCAATAATTTAAAACATTCTGCAAAAACACTCTTTTCACATGGCCGAGGGTATGGTGATTACATTGGTAGCCATCTACTCGGTGAATAAAACTTTTAAAATTAAAACCTCCACAAATGGTTCATAAATGAAAAACCATTGGAAATAGTATATATTATAATGAAGCAAATATTAATGATTGTAAAGTTGTCAATGAAATATAAATTACATATAAACTTGTATATATACTTTCCTCTGATTTTGGACTCTTTAGTAGTCTATGTATATTCATTTCTACAAGTAACATTTAAAAATCTTGTAGTTAATTTCAGAAAAATCCTGTTGTCAAAAGGAATCTACCTGAACGTGCTGGATTTGATGAAGAGGCATCTACACTCCCCTGAAGTGGCTGAAAGTGGCTGCAAAATGCTGAATCATCTTTTTGAAGGAAGGTAATATAGATTCATAAACTTATGCAGAATATGTAATATTGGACCAGGTAGAATATAAATATTTCAAGCATATTTCTAAGAATGAAAAGAAAAATAAGGCATTTGATAATTGAAACATTGTGTAATATAATATCATATCAAGATATCATAGACTTACCTGAATATTGAAAGGGATGGTAGAGATTGTAGAAATATGTTAAAGGTTTGCATCTGTGCTTCATGCTTAGTGTTGACTACATTTTTCAAAGTAGCAATTATATAGCACATAACCTTAAATAGTTTTTCAAATTACTGTGTATGAAAGGTATAAAAGTTCCGATCAGGATATGGCTTCTAATTGTTGATTTTTCACAACTAACTTTTATGGTTGTTCCTTCATTTAAATTACCTTTGTCTTCTCTTCCTGTTTATTCCTTAGCTGGGAAACTTTTATTCACAGCTAGTCCAAGTCCAGAGATGTCAAGACTACCTGGCTGGTTAGAGGCACAGCAGAGACCAGAGCTGGGGGTGGGTGATGGGGCTACAGGATATGCTCAGGGCCTTTTTACATTTATGCCAAAGAATGTGAGGGAACTTTGTCATAGTCTGAGTAAATTTCAAACAAAAATAGGCTGTATAGAACACTGTCATGCATAATAGGAAAACTGCATGGCACAGATGTTGCAGTAAAAACCGATTTCGTGTCCTGGTTTTCCTTCTAATCTGAGCCAACTGTTTTGCCTCTAAATTTCAGGTGCCTCATTAGTAAAGAGGTATAACAATAACCTCATCAGTTGTACGTTTAGAGTGTAAGAATTAAATGAATTAATTTAAAGAAAGGGATTAGGATAATTCCTGGTGGAATAAGCACTCAATAAATCATAATTATTATTAATACTGTTATTAAATATGAATAAATGGAATGCATACAGCATGAGGAATTGTATGTAGCACATCTATAGATGTAAAAGGAATAGGATTACATTGTTTTCTTCATCAGCCCAGCTAATCTATTTGTGTTTATATATGCCATATCTTTGAGTTGAATTTCTCTTATTTAAAAGTTGCTCTTGAATATTTAAATGAAGTTTATCATAGATAGTGATTTTTATGGTCCTGCAAGTGTGTGAATCTTTATAAATGAGGTGAAAACACAGTGGAGTTAACCTACAGTTTAAGATTTTGTAGATTCTGGGCAATTCGTGTTTCTGGCTATTTGCTCACATATAATATGCATACAATTCCAGTCCTGGAGATTCAGAGTTAACTGACAACACACCTGTGCTGAAAATTCACTGTGTAGTTGGGGAGACTGATATGTCAACAGATAATCACATACTGTGTGATAATGCAATGGCAGTGATGTGTAAGAGGCATAGTGGTAAGAACCCAGCTGGGATTGCCAAATGAGGGAGGGTACAAAGAGGGGATGTGTTTAAACTGGAACTTTAAAGTGGAAAAGAGGGACTGTATTTCAATGACCATAGAACCATGCAAAGTGAGGATATGGTTCTTATTGAATACTACTTGGCCATAAAAAAGAATGAAATTTTACCATCTGCACCACCATGGGTGGACATAGACTAGGGTATGATGCTAAGTGAAATAAGACAGACAGAGAAAGACAGATACCATATGATTTCACTTATATGTGAAATCTAAAGAACAAAACAAACAAACAATCAAAACACAAACAGACTCATAGGTACAGAGAACAGATTGCTGGTTGCCAGAGGGGAGGGGCGATGGGGGACGGGGGCACAAAGGTGAAGTGATGAAGAGGTACAAATTGGTAGTTACAAACTAGTCATGGGATGTAAGGTCCAGCATAGGGAATATAATCAATAATATTGTAATAACTATGTATGGGGCCAGGTGGGTATTTGAAATATCGAGGGGACCACTTTAATTTGTAAAGTTTATGCTTATTAATATAAAATAATATTAAATGAAAACTGTAATTGAAAATCTATAATAATAAAAAGGTAATGTGCTAATTAGACCGGACATCTTCCAGACGTCCTTCCTGACGAAGCCGGGGCCAGAGGGAAGCCAGCCCAGGTCCCTGGTGCCAGAGGGAAACCGGTGTCAGCAGCCGGGGAAAGGAAGGCCTACTCTTGCACAAATTTTCGTGCATTGGGCCTCTAGTAAAAAATAAAATTAAGAAAGAATAGTTAAAGTGCCTTAAAGAAATCAAGACTTTAATGCAAATAAAACTAATTAGAAAACGATATAAGGAGTCTGGTGCTGTTTTTCTAGAAGAGGCGTGCAGTATAATGTAGAGCCCTTACCTTGAGGGTCAGGTGAGTTTACCTTCCAGCCCTGGCTTTGTCACCTTCTAGTGATAGGACCTTGATATTTAACCTCTATCAGCTTAAGTTCTTCATCTGGAAAATGGGGCTAATAACTTCTACTTTTCAGGGTTGTTGCCAGTAACCCATGTGGCGCTCATATGGGAGTTGTTAGTATTTGAAAGGGAATAAAAGAATGCCCAGGTGACTGTGAATTCAACTTCTTGAGGTTCAAGTTTAATGAAAGAATAATTAAAATTATGCATGCTCATATCACTGAATTCAACTGCATTTTCAGATATCCTTTTCTGATAGAATGTATTGGTTCTGTTTCCATGCACTTGTTTCAAATTGGTGCTTGTACAAGGAAATCAGTTTGTATTTTTAATAAGCATTTCAATCTTGTATCTCTAGTAACATTTCCCTGGATGTAATGTCAGCAGTGGCCCCCAAAATAATAACAGTTATGAAAAGTCACGGGACATCATTGTCAGTGCAGCTGGAGGCACTTCGAGCCATTTTACATTTTATGCTTCCAGGTAAGCTACATAATTGACTGTGGGAAGAGATAGCAATTTAAATGGATTTTTGTCTTCTTACGAGTATGAACTTTCTAGGCAAAAATTAAAGGGCCATTTTCTGCCTAACGAATGCGATTCTTTCCACTAATCCAAAATAAAGGAAAATGATGTGGAACAGATTAATGTATAAGGAAATTTAATAAGAAAGTTCAATAACTTATTTACACAAGAAATACAGTGCAAGTATTTCCAAGAAGAGTATCGGTCTTTAATAAGTCTTTTCTATTTCTGTTGTCATCACTGAGTCCAAGTTATTTTTGTTTTGTTTTTGTCTGAACTATAAAAATAGCTAACTAATTTTCACGCTTCTTCTCTTGGCTCTTTTTATACCTTTTATTCTGTTGCTGAATTAATCTTTCTCAAACAGAACCATGTGATTTTTACTCATTAACCCTAATAGCTCCCGTCTCCTCCCCCTTCTACCTCCTACTTACATCTATTATGACCTGTTTGTCTTTCAGAGTCCATTCAAAACATCTGCTCCTCCATTCATTCAACACATATTTATTAAGTGCCTCATGTTCTAAACATTGTGATGGCTACAGGGTATGAAAGATAAGTGTACTATTTTAGAAGCATAATTGTACTATTTTAGGAGCTCAGAGGTACATGTAAATAATGAATTTTCAGACAGTGGGAGAGGAGCTGTTATAGACCTTTGTATAAAGGTTACGATCCTGCTTGATGGAGGCATAAAGAATGTATGCAAAGGAGTAGGTCAGAGACTGTGATGTTGCAGTGGAAGGGTGAGCAGGGCTGACCTGGTAGAAAGGTCAGGAAGGACATTTCAAGCAGAAGGAGAAAGTGCACCATGTGATCTGCGGTAGAGGAGAGCAGTGCCTGAGGGCAAGTGTGGAAGGACAGACACAGGCCTGGAAGTGTAGGGCCTTGAATGCAACACTGAGAAACTTGTGCTTTATTCGTGGAAGTCAGTTCTACCTTATTAAAGGTGGTTAAGCTTGTTGTGTCATGACCAGATCTGCAGTTTATAACAATAGCACAGTGGTGTACAGGGCGAGGGGCATGGGGAGAGCCTGGTTACAGGGATGTAGGGTTGCAGGTGATGATATGGTGGGGGCCCAGCGATGGAGGAGAGGATGAAGGCATAGGAGATACATTTGGCATGACTTTCCGATCGTTGATGTCAGGGATATTACTTTTTTTGGTTCTATAAAATTTCCAATTTTTTGGAAGCCCAGTTTTTTTTTTCCTTTTGAAATGAAATCCTCCTAAACCTACCATTACCATACATTTCTCTATTAGGTAAAGGCTTAATCATCTACTTTACTCTATGCTACCATATCATATTGACACTCTACCACACCATGCTGCACCATACCTTACTGTACAATACTATAACCTATCATACCGGTCTATATATCTGTTAGTAACTGTGGTATCAGTACCCCTGTAGTTTTGAGGTTAAATATAGTTCTGATTTGAACATGTTAATTTAAGGTGCTTTTAAGATATCTGGATGTACATGCAATCATTTATTAACCAGACCATATTCATACTTCCTTAATTGAAACAAAGATGTTCATTATAGCAAGTTTGTATAATTCACCATCCAATTTAAGACCATATATATTCTCTGGTGTTATGGCTCTTCAATTTCTTTCAATCTAGTATTGTTCAATTCCTCCCTTTTAAAAATACCATTAACTTATTGAAATGATTGAGCCAGTTGCTTTAAAAAATAATAATCAAGACCCAGTTATTTTAATAAAATATCATTTGGCTTGTTCTTTCTTGACTCATGTCAGTTCTAGTGGAAATAACATAAAATTCTTTAAGAAGGGGCATAGGTAAATTGGAAAGTGCATAGAAGAAAGTGATTAGTAGTATAAAACCACATCCATAATACCAGTAAGAGGGGCTGAATCTGTTTAATTTGGAGAAGAGATGATTCAGGAGGATACAAAAACTATATTAAAGTCCCCTCATTTATAGCTAATAACAATAATACCTAACAATGTGTCAGGTATTATTGGAAGTGCTTTATGTATATAAACCTTTTAAATTCTTGCAGCAACCCACCAAGCAGTTGGTACTTTTTGTTGTTGTTGCCATTTTACAGATGATGCAACTGAGTCAAAGATGCAGATATTTTAAGGTTACATCGTATATAATGGAGCTAGATGTTCAACTGCAGCCTGACTCTTGAGTAGGCACTTTTAAATATACATTTGTGCAACTACAGTGTATATCTAAAGCACTTTGCTTGAAACCCTTGGGGGTCTGGAGATGATTAAATTATGGATTCTGCCCTCATTAACTTTGCTGTCCATACAGTTTAAAGGGCTATTATGTGGAAAGGAAATTAGATGCATTCTGG
This sequence comes from Myotis brandtii, assembly GCF_000412655.1. Taxonomy (NCBI): domain Eukaryota; kingdom Metazoa; phylum Chordata; class Mammalia; order Chiroptera; family Vespertilionidae; genus Myotis; species Myotis brandtii. The sequence continues at coordinate 1,353,403 of NW_005370683.1, forward strand.
ATAGTAGAACTTCAGTGATGTAACAGAATCCAGAAATGAAATTTATGGAAATGTTCATTTGGTCTTCATAAAAGAAAGATGTCTAATAAGACTTGTTACATGTGACATGAAGTTTTTACTACTCAACAGGCCTGCTTTTTCTTGGCACATCTGCTTGTGATGTAATGGGCAGCCTCAGAGGTTAATGTGGTCTTGGTCACTGAAAGTGAGACACAGAGTTTAAGTGACTTCCCCAAGATCCTACAGCAATAGCGAATGTCAGAACCTGTTTGAATAAATTTTAAAATAAGGACTGATTTTTTAATTGACACTATTACAGATTTCTCCCGTTTTCACTCCTCTTCCCCCCCCACCCCCACCCCCGCCGGGCCTTCACCACATTATTGTCTGTGTGCATGGACTATGCATTTGTGCATATATGTTCTTTGGTTACTCTCTTCCAGTTCTCCCCTAGCCCCCAGCCTCTGAGATCTGTCAATCTGTTTCATGTATTCATGCCTCTGGTCCTATTTTGTTTGTCAGTTTATTTTTTCATTAGATTCCACATATAAATAAGATCTTATGGTATTTAAGCAGAAAAAAAAAGAGAGAGAGAGAGAAGCTGTATTCAAATAGCTAGAAGAATTATGATGCTAGAAGGACAAATATTGTGGATGGATTGTTAAAACAAACTGAATTAAGTAAAAATGTATTTGCTTGGCAATATGCAGATGATACCTAATAAAACAATAGAAAAAAAGAGGGCTGCAAATTCCAGGAGTCTGAGAATCCAGCCTGGCTTATCCACTGTGGTATTCCCTGCATGTAGGAAAATTTCATGATACCACAGGTACTAATTGATAGCGGGCATTCATATATTTGCTAAAAAATGAAAAGCTACATACAGCCAATTTATAATTTGTGTTAATACAATTTTTAAAGTGAAAGATAAATAATTGGTTATTAATAATTATTTTTATAGTCTCAGGTTTTGGAAACCTCATTCATTCATAATAATTTTACTTAATATTCTATTGCATAATCAATTTTTTAACGTCCAGGTTTTTTTCTAACAATTTTGGATAGTTTAGCTACAACATAGCTTAATAAGGCATATGTTTCCTTTAAATAACAATATACAGCCTTAGGGAATTTTTCAGAAAACTCTATGCTCTTTCCCAGCATAGCACTAAAATGCAATCTTTATTTTTTCACTATTATTTCAACTGCTCTTTTTGCCTACATTTTATATCTGACCTTTTTTTTTGTAGTCCAAATAAATTTGAACTTTTCTCAAGTTGTCCATTGTTGTACAAAAATCTTCTAGCTCCTTGTATGAGTACAGCCTACTCATACAAAAAAGAGATTGTTTTCCACAGAAAATTCCTCAACCAAAATAACTTCTTGCTTTTTGCTCCTTTCAGTAAACATCCACACTGACTGTATTTATTTTATATTCAATGATGAACTACTTTTATAAATTCCTAAGTGAGGCTAGGGTTTTTTTTTTCCCTTGGTAAAAAAAAATGTATTAGAAAAAAAGTACAACATGTATATTGTTGATTATGACCATTCCTAGCAAGTGACAATCTGTTCAGCTTAAATATTTATGAGAATAGTATATATATATGTACGTATCTATGTATGTATTTTTGCCTTTAGGCATGCCAGAGGAATTCACAGAAGATACCGAATATCAACACAAGCTAAAAATGGTTACAAATCAGTGTTTCAGGAATGATATTCACAAACTGGTCCTGGGCTCTTTAAATAGGGTAGGTACAATATAGATTTTCTGCCTTTATACTGTTAATTGGGATATGAAGTTTGGGGAAATAAGAGACATTTTTAGTGTAAGTTTTCTATGTTCTGTTTACTCTGATAGTAGGAAGTTCTGTGGTTAGAGAAGTTGTGTGGTAAGATGACAGTAGGGATACAGGAGTGAAGAGATGTGCCATTCCCGCTAAGATGAGTATGCTTTTAACTGGACAGGTTCTTTTGATTGCTAGTAACATAAAGCCACTCATTTTGCCTAACCAGAAACAGAACTGAAGAGCCAGATACACAACTGAGCCTCAGGGGTGATGTCAGGAGCTATGGCTGCTGTTTTCTCTATCTCTCCTCCCAGCTGCTTGTCTTTCTTTTCTGGTCCCATTTCAAAAAGTTTGGCCCATGAAGACACATGTGGCACAGCATGGAATCTTCTTCTATTGCCTTTGCTTGCTTTTGTTGCTCTCCTCAGAGATAACCTCTGAAGTGGTTCCGTGTGGCATTGTTTCTTCCCATTTTTAGGTAGTTACATATCTATGCACATTTATGATAATATATTATAATTAATATAATCAATAATCATACTAAGTATGAAAAGAGGAGAAGAGCTAAATTATGTTTCTATTGTGCAAGGCAAAGGTATTGATGGAATTAAGGTGGTTAGGAAGTTGAACATAATATACATTGGTTCTTTATAAAAGATGTGAAAGAGTAAAGAAGTAAAGAATGATTAGGGTTAATGCTTTTGTGAAAGGAAGAGAGCAGAAAAGGTCATTAATGGAAATGATTTCATGTGATTTAATATACTTTGAAAAATGTCATGAATTAATTAGAATCTAGCCTGCAGAGAGATCTCCTTTACAAATTCAATTTCAACTGAAATTGTCATGTAATTGTCTATGATATATTTAAAGCATTTGTACTTAAACCTTAATATGATCCTTGAATATAGCAATATAATAGGTTGAATTTGATTTTAGGAATATTTGATCAAAGCAAGGATGTGGAAGGAACTGTGTTAGGCATCGGGAAGCCAAAAATGAATACATTTTAGTGCCCTTTGTCATGGATGCCATAACCCAGCGAGGGGAATAAAGGCATGCATGAAACCAGTTGTTCTACTTGAGCATTTATGAGCTCTCCTAGCTTTATGAACAGGATTCTAGGAACTTAGAAGAGGCGGCAGTTCATTTTTTTCATGGCATGTGTTTGTGAGAAGCAGGAGGTACCAGAAACGCCTTAAGCTAGCTCTGAGTCTAGTTAGCCCAATGTTTTCTAAAGTTATTGAATACGAGTGTGATATAGTTGACAGTGAGGAGTCAAGAGACCCAGATCTGCCAGTAAGTACCTTGATGCCAAGAAATCAGTCAGCTCCTATGTCTTACTTTTTAACAATTTTTTTTGCTATATAATCCCAAGAAAAGTGGTTGAGAAATCTGTCCACACACTTATTTTTTATACTAACATCTGAGTAATGACACACAGCATTTCCCTAAGCAGTGACTGTCATTTAGGAGTAGGGAGTTAAGGTCACGGGGAAATAGAAATGGCAATGTTTCCTTTAAAAAAAAACCTTCCCTGAATTATTCCCCTGATGCTTCCCCATGGTTAATAAAAATGCTCTAAAAGATAAATGTTTTTAGCTCTAAAATTCTGTGATTGCATGTCTCCTGCTGAATAAAAGTTACAAAGCATTAGAGATTTTAGGTCCAAATACTGCAGATGCAGTGAAATGAATTATCATTAAAAATAAGTTTGTTCTTGGAGAGGAGAATTCCACATAAAGTAGAACCCAAAGTTCAGCTATGACTTTAAAAACAAAGGCAATGAAAAGTGTTTATTAAAGTGAACCAATGTTAAAAAACTGAATCAATGTTTGAATACCTATAATTCCAATCACAGCCAAACTGAAGTTAAAATCTGTCTGCAACATTTATGCCTGATCCTTTTAGCTTTTTCACACTTGAAAACGTCCCATCATCTGTTGCAGGGAGATCTATTTGCCCAGTATTGTTTCGGGAGAACAAAGTAGAAATAGACCCTGCATTTTGGCTAGATGTGCTTTGTATGCAGTGGCATTGCCACTGTCTTTAACCAGGGCACTTAGAGAGTTGAACTGGTCTTCTGATTAAATGGACACATTAAAAGGAGCTTGTGTGCTTCTCAAAACCCTTGAAGCAATATGTACCCAGTTTCAATATCGAAGATACTTATTTCAATTGAAAATAATATGTAGGGAAATAAAGAGCCCATTTACAAAATTAACAACAACATAAATCACACAAGAGTAAAGTAAAAACTTTACAGGACTAAAGGAAACTCTACTGAGAGGTATGAAAGAGTTGAACACATAAAAATCTTTTTTTGGTAAAATGACTAGTTTTTAAAACAATGAAAATTGATCTATATGAACCCTTAAAAGAAATAATAATAGTATTTTTTGGAACAAGATATGCTGGTATAAAGTTTTGAAAAAATTAACTAAATAACTAATATGCATGAATAACCAGGAGAATTTAAAAAAAAAAATAGGATAATTAATATAGCCCAACACCAACAGATAATACAATGTATTATAAAATTTTAGTAATTAAAATGGTGACATTGGCACTGGAGGTCATAGATCAATGCCACATTATGGTGACTTAGAAAAGAACCTCAAATAAAAATGTGCTGTTTATATAAACGTTCCCCCAAATTGGGGGTGGAGGGGAAGTAGCTAGCTCGGTAATTGTGTTGGAATAGCTCAGTCTGCAGCTATGTTGGGAGAGCAAAGAAAGCTTCATATTTTCTCTACTCATCCTGCCAAAACTCATTACAGATGGATGAGACTTAAAGGTAAAAATAAACATATGAAAAGGGTCTCAAGTGTAATCCTTATTAAAGAAATGTAAAGTTAAAAGTTAATTATGGGGTTAATTTAGTAATACATATAACTCAAACAGACAGGTTTTCTGACCAGAAGTCCACTCTAAGAATTTATAATAATGATATACTTGTACAAGTATGCCACATATTTTTTACCCAAGAATGTTCATTGTGGCATTATTTGTAAAAAGAAAAATGTGGCCACAAACTAAATCCTTATGCGGTCATCATTAGGGCCGTTTGCCAAATGTTTTCAGTTCTCCAGCCTTTGGGGATTCTGGCATGGTATTCATCGGCTCGCTTGTGGTTAGGTTGGATTATGTAACTAGTTTTGGCCAAGGAGTAGTAAGTGGAAAATGTATGTCATTTCTACACCCAAACATTTAATTACTGGTGAGAGCTCTCAGAGCCCCTCTCCAGCACCGTGACCTGTAATGTGCACGATGGTAGTTGCTCCAGCAGCAGAGGCCCCTGTGTGATTGCAATGAGCAGTCACACACGTGAAATATGGGTGAGAAGTGAACTCTTTCTATTTTCAGCGTATGAAATTTTTGGATTGTTTTATAGCTTAATGTCATCTATCCTGGCAATGCACTGCCTATCAACAGATCCTAATTAAATAAATTATACCACTTCCAAATTTTGTAATTCTATGTAGTGACTAAAAACAGTTAAAACTCCTCTTGTGTTCCTGTGGAAAAATCTCCAATATCTCATGAATATGAACATATCTTCCAGGTAACCCATTTTCTTTCTTTCATGTATGTAGACACTATTTGCACTTTTTGATGAAATTAGTGTATGTTCTCTCCCCTCCCCTCTATCACTCAATGAGAGCAGATTATACAGTATTTGCCTTTATAGCTTTGACTGTACCCAATGTTCTCATAGTTAAGTTTCTGGGCCCTGGAATTAGGATATCTTGGTTTGAAGCTAATACAGACTAATGTACCCTTGATACGTTATTTAAAGTTTCAGTTTCATTACCCATAAGACAGATAATAAATGTTTTTTTCCCTTAGGGTTATTATGAAGGTTTTTCTGAGATAACTAATGTAAAGTACTTGGTACAATGCTTGGAACATAGTATATACTCAGTAAATGTTAGTTAATGTTACCTGTTTTCTCACCAACTTTTTTTTCACTGACTTACAGTTGCCCCTGTTTTATTTAAATTAATTACAATGCTAATGCCAGCTTTATAGTGGCAAATGTTTTATCATTTATGATAGATGGATGTTTTATTTTCTTCACACTAAAATGTCAATTTGTTTCTATGAATATATTTAATAGGAAACATTTAAAAATGAGGCAAATATTTTATATTAAGCATTTTCCTACTATTTAGTTGAGATATTGTATTAACTTTAAGGCAGAAGTTTCTGTGGTTTGAGATGAAAATGATCACCTCATAGAAAATTCTACATCAACAAGGTTCATAATATTTAGATTCAGCTCTATAACCATTCTTCCTAAATTTGTTTTCACCTTATTCCTATAGTTACGTAGATTCAGTGTTCACTGCATGTCTTTTTGTTATAGATTTTGCATTCATCTTTCAGTTATGTGAGTTTCTTTAAAAAAGATTTATTGCCTGAACATTAGAATGTTTCTATGGGTGGTGTTGTTTTATATTTGGACTCTTGAGAAAACATTTTAGTTTGTTGTAAAATATCGGGGTTTTATTTGTAGGCATTTCACTGTCTTCTAGCACTGATTGTTTTAGTGGAGAAGCCTGAGACCTGCTATATTTTTATTTTTTAAATGATGATGTTTTTACCTGTCTGCTCAAAGGAATACTTTTCATGAAATCCACTTTACTAGGATATATCTGAAGCTTAGTTCTAGGCTATGGTGTCTTCTTTCTAGCTATACATTCAATCTCGCCACCCTCCCCCCCACCCCCCTCCGCCGAAGTCTTTTCTGAATTGCGGTTGATTTAGTTGGAAGTTAGGTAAGAGGCTAGCCTTAAGCCAGCTAGCCCTCTCATCAGAGAAACCATTTTAATTATTTCTGTATTCTCTGAAAAAGCTTGGAAAATTGTGGAGCATACATGGTAGGATGTTTCTAATTAATGTGTGTAGGTGTCCTTCCTTTAGAACTTCCAAAGATTTCATTTGGTCAACCCTTGCTAAGTATAAACTAGTAAATAAATTTTAATCCCCATTTGAGCCGTAATGCAATAAATCACTCTTTTCAAGACATAGCATTATATTAAGTGAAAAAAGTTTATTGTAGGCTTATGTATATTTTTTCAAATTTACAAAACTGTCAAAAATTAAATAGCACTATTTTAAATGATCAAATAGTTTATTTGAGCTCCATCACATGTAATAATGTGATATCCTGAATTATTCTTTTGCATAGACACATCAGATTTCCTGTTGCAAGTCATTAGTCATCCTTGAATCGCATCTGAATTAGTTAGAAATTAGGGGACCTCAAGGTAGCAGAATCATTAATGTAGTAGAAACTTGTTAGAGGTGATGGTATTAAGGACGGGAATAGGTACTTTATAAATATCAGCTTGATTTAATTTTTAGCATGAAAATAAGCCTGTGATGCATTTTGAATGTAGAGCAGGGCCAACTTTGTGGGGCCCAGTGCAAAATGAAAACACAGGACCCTTGTTTAAAAGTTATTAAAAATTTCAGGTCGGTGGCAGCAGAGTATTGGACAGAGTGTGGGCGCTCCTAAGCACAGAGCCCCGAGTGCCTGCACAGGTGCACACTGTGAAGCTGGCCCTGCTGAGGAAGCAGGAGTGACGGTACCACTAATCAAACAAAGCTCAGAGTAACAAGCTGACTGGTTTTTTAAAGATAATACATTTTTAGCTTTGAACATCTGAGTTTAAGCTTCTGATGTCAAGCAAAGAGAAATGTGGGCTGAGAGCTTAAAACAGTTTACACTTGTACCTTGAGTTATCAGCTCAAAAGTTTCTATCTCAATTTTTCCCATTTATAAAGTAGGGCTAATAATAGTCTGTCTACATTATAGGGTTGTTGTAAAGATCACATGAGTTAATATATGCGAATGTCTGGCACATAGCAAGTGCTCCATGGGTTTTTGGCATTATCCTCGTGGTTGTGGCTATTGTTGTTATGGTGACTTGAGGTTGTGTCATGGTGGAATCCCCTCCATGAATAGAAGAGTCATAAGAAAAGAACTTTGGACAAAGTTTGATGTTGAAAGAAGAGATTGTAAAGGAGAGGGGCAAAAGAATGGCTTTAGGGGCATATTGTGTCATGGAATAATGAGGGGCATATTGTGTCACGGAAATCAAGGGAGGGAAAAGCAGCAAGTCAGTTATTAAAGGACTTTTTTTTTTCTTTGAATGGTTTGAATTCAGAGTGATCAGGACAGAAGTCTGATTATAGGAAACTAAGGGGTGGGGAGAATGTGGAGTTAGTGGGTACAGACTTTTCTCTTAATAAGTTTAGAAATGAAGGGAAGTGGTAGCTTGATGGAATGGAAGACCAATTTAAGTATACTCTGTCTCCCACTTAGAAGTATTTTTTTATCCGAGGAGAATGTCAGCTCCAGGCCTGAACTGTGGACATCACTCAGTGTTTATTACACAATGAGTAATTTCATCCTCAAAAGAACCCAGCATTATTAGGATCATTCAATTATTTCATTTTATTTTTCAGTGACAGTTGACATTTAATATTATTTTATATTAGCTTTAGGTATGCAGGATAGTGGTTCGACAATCATAGTGTACAAAGTGATTCCCCGGATATCTCAAGTACCACCTGGCATTAGGATCATTTTAGAGGTGAGGAAGCCAAGACAGATACTGAGCCATCCCTCTAGCTGCAGATTGCACCACTTTTAAATTTTTTAATATTTTTTGAATAACACTGTCTGAATAAAGACCACTTGTGAGAAAAATGTTATGTAATTCATTTTAATGGTCCTCAAATTCATGGAACTGTTAAGTGATGAGACAGGATTTAAACTCAAATTTAATTGGCTCTAAAGCTGGCTTACTACCTAGAGATTTGTGAAGATGGAAACAATGGCAGGAAAAAGCGAGGCAAGGCTAGAAGTGTCTTGTTGAAATGCTAGATGAAATGATGTCCCACTGAGCAGTGAGTGAGGCTAAGGAGGAAAGGTTCTAGGTATTTTCATCACAAGCATTTTTTTTTTTTTGCCACGAACATCTTGGCTGCAAGCCTTTTTGCTGAGTAACAAATTGGCTTGAAGGCAATTTCTCAAAGATAAAATAACCAATTGATGGTTTGGTTTACATTTGACAGACTTAATGTATTTTAGCTAGTTGTGGGTTTGGTTTCAATTCTCCATTAACTAAATTCTTGCAGTATCCCCATTGTTGTCCCATATAATAAAAGCCTAATATGCTAAGTGTCCAGTTGTCTGGTCATCCGTTCAACCAATCAAAATGTAATATGCTAATGATATGCTAAGGCCCTCAACTGCTCATTGTGATGTGCACTGACCACCAGGGGGCAGATGCTCTAACTGGTAGGTTAGTTTGCTGCTGGGGTCTGTCCGATCGATCGGGACTGAGCATGATGGGCCAGACATGTCCTGGAACCCTCCCATGGTCCCTCCCTGGCTGGCCAACCTACCACGTCCCTCCGGCCCCAGTCATGTACTGGTGAGGTCCCTCAGCCTGGCCTGCACCCTCTTGCAATCCGGGATCCCTCAGGGGATATCAGAGAGCTGATTTTGGCCTGATCCTGCAGGACAGGCCGAGGGACCCCACTGGTGCCCAAATTTGTGCATCGGGCCTCTAGTATTATATAAAGCTTAGCCCAGCGGTTCTCAACCTGTGGGTTGCAACCTCTTTGGGGGGTCGAACGACCCTTTCACAGGGGTTGCCTAAGACTATCAGAAAACACAATATCTAATTACATATTGTTTTTGTGATTAATCACTATGCTTTAATTATGTTCCATTTGTAACAATGAAAATACATCCTGCATATCAGATATTTACATTATGATTCATAACAGTAGCAAAATTAGTTATGAAGTAGCAACGAAAATAATTTTATGGTTGGGGGTCACCACAATATGAGGAACTGTATTAAAGGGTCGCGGCATTAGGAAGGTTGAGAACCACTGGCTTAGCCCTCTTAATGGTCTCTACAGTAAGGAGTAGACATGGTGATCCTAAAGTAGTGGATGACAAGTACTATATATGAGGCCAGATTTTATACTATGTTGGAAAAGGGTAATGTAGTTTGCAAATCCTTTGGTGTGCACAGTCATCCCTTCCACCATCAACACCAAAAGTTTACCAAGCTATGGCAAATAGGAAAGGTGTGGCTACTAATTCTCAACAGTTTCAAGAGCATTAATTTTTGCTTCTTTGAAATTGATCTCTCTCTTAAGGAAGGAAAAATTAGTACCTAAAGTGAAAAAGTATGAAGCTAAACTAGGAGACAAATCCACAGCCTAAAAAGAAAAGTACAGTATAATACTGTGAACGGAAAGACTTCCGAAACAATATATGTTCATTTTTCGCAATTAGGTTTTTAAAATTTTGTTATTAATTTCTCATGTTTTATTTTGTCCTTTTTAGTGTCTCTTATTTGTTGTTATTTTATCTTTTACGGTGAAATTGCCTTATAGCCAATTAGTTGTGCCTCGAAAATGTTTTCAGCATTTACAGTAAACATGCTTAGGTCGGGAGATACCAGACATGTGGAGGAGAAGGGCACAAGGTGAGAAAATGATGCTTAGCCACCACCCTGTTCACAAAAAGATGCTGAATGAGGACAGTTGCTAGGCACCGAGGGACTAGATTGGTAAAGGAATGAACATCTGTTCTTTAACAGTATGGGTGGGAGAATGGTGACAGGGTAGAAGGTGTTGGTTGAGAGGTTAAACGCCTGGCTTGAAGCTACTTCAGCTCTATGGTGACCTGTGCTGACATCAACCAGAGATTTGGAGTGGAGATACCATGAAACCAGTGCCCATGAAAGGAAAAGTCCTGAGAAGGATAACGTTGCCATTTTTTTGAAAGGAAAGCGATTTATTTGGTGGACATGTGCATCATGGTAGAAGTTAGGAGAGCATCATGGAAAAGCAGAGAGGATCAGTCTAAGAGTTAGCTATACGTCACCGATGTCAAAGGAGGGGAGGTATGGCTGTGATTGTCATGTGGTTGGAAAGTGTGTTGACTGTGTTATTCTCAGTTAGTATGATGGCCTGGGAAAAGAAGTGGCCTTTATTAAAGAATATCGTAAATAATGACAAGTCACCTGGAAGAATTGAGATGAAAGGTTGGAAGTGGATTAAGATCCTGGGCTTTGAAGGCAGACACATTTATGTTCAAGTCTCAGGCCTGACACTTTTTAGCTGTGTGACTTCAGCTCTGTTCCCATGTCTTTAAAGTTTGGTGAATCTATTCCATGAGGTGGCGGAGGGGAAATGAACAGATAAGGCATGTAAAGCACTTAAAGAGTAAATTCTCAATTTGTATTTTCTATAGTGACAAGCAGCATTGCGTTTTCCTGGTTAAACATGCAGGCTGTGGAATCAGACATCCCTGATATGGTCTTAACTTAGCAATTTACAATCTGTGTGACTATAGGAATAGTTATTCAAGCCCTTTAACCATTTGTGAACTCATCAATGAAGTCAGTAGAGTATGATATTTACTAAGATTATGAAAATGCATGTAAAGTATTTAGCACAGTGCCTGACATGAAACAGGTACTCAATATGTATTGAAGTATTAGCTTTTTAACCTTAATAATGAATAATAGTAATTATTAGTATGAGGCAGAATCAAGGATATTAATCTTTATTTAAATACTTTATATTTGATCAGTCTATAACTGGCATTAACTAAAATAAGTACTAAGGACTCATTTTTAAAAGCAAGTATTTTGAATTGTCCTTTTGATTTTAGTTCATTGGAAATCCTGGGATTCACAAATGTGGATTAAAAGTAATTTCTTCTATAGCACGTTTTCCTGATGCCTTAGAGGTGTTATCTCTGGAAGGTGCTTTTGAATCGGTGCTTCAAACACTGCAGATGTATCCGGATGACCAAGGTTGGTACAATTTGAACGCAGGGTTTAAAGTAGATTTTTATAGGCCTTTAGCTGCTGGTGGGGTGTCTTTAAAGTTTTTTCTTTAGTTTTGAGATTTAAAACATTTAATATTGTTTATTTTCCCCCTATTCTTCTAGAAATTCAGCGTCTGGGTTTAAGTCTTATAGGATGCTTGATTACAACGAAGAATTTAATCCTAGGAACTGAGAATCTGCTGGCAAAAATTCTGGTTTCCAGTTTGCAACGATTTAAGGATATTACTGAATTACAGACTAAAGTATGTGCATTATCTTGAAGGAAATTTGATCTTGTGCAGATTTCTCTTTCAGAGCAGTTGGTATAATTCCCACTTAATGGAGATATTCTAGTTAATTGAAAACCATCTATCATTTTGTAATATTTTAATTATAAAAGGGGAAGAGAATTGGATTGAATCTCTAAAGATCCTATGTTTCTTCATTAAATCTCCAAGACCAGCTTGTTTATTTGCCATTTGTCTTTTCCATGAAAGAACAGAGAGTGTGCTGAAGAGAGTCTAGGTAGCTGAGCTGCATTTGCTTAGAGTTTGTATAAATAGAAGTTATAATTATTCTGAAGTTTGTCATTCTCTGTGTTTTGTTGTGGGCTGCTTACCTGTAGTATTTTTGCTCCTTGAATTTTTTTCTTGCAGTGAAACAATATTAAAAAATTTTTTCATCAAGCAACATTTAAAATATGATATATAATCAATCACTGTTTTTATGAGGAATCCAAGATACTGCCTTAGGGTTAATTAAGGCAAGATTTAAGAAATACATTCTTTCAAGTTTCCCCCCCCCCCCTTTCGAATGTTGGGAAAACAAATAGTTTCTTTAAAATTTCTGCCCTGGTTGTGGTTTTCAGTAATGGAGTTCACAACTTTCATAAACCATGCTCAGCAAATAGTTTCACAAATGGAATAAAAATGTCTCAGCTCTAACCTTTGCAGAGACATTATTAGTAAATGAGATAATGGATATAAAGTTTTCAATTATAAAGTGCTGCTGAACACACAATATTCTTAGATTAAAAACAACAATGTGCTTTATAAATATGCTCTTTATAATGTGCCTCTACCGAGACTGCTTAACGCCAAGGCAGAATTGGTTAAAAGTAATCCAAGGGGAAGTATATGGTTTTGTGCAGGTATGGGACTCTCAGTGACTCAGTGTGAAGTCATCTGGGCATAAATTCTAGGCTCTCTATAGTAGAGGTTGCAAACTATTGACCTCGTGCATTCAACCTGCCAACATACTTTATTTGGCCGGTTCAGTGTTTATATCTTTTTAATTTGAACTAGGTGCCTTCTGCACATTCATTCGCATTACCTGCTTTGCCGCTGCATTTGAGTTTGCAGGGACCTCTGCTATAGAGGTGGGTGGACCACATGTCCCTTAGACCTGCATAAATTAAGATTATGCCTCTTATCAAATATTAGGAATTATTTATAGGAACTCAGCATCTTAAGTGCTCAAAATAATCATTTTAATATTTTGATGATCTTAATAATATATGAAACTGAAGGATGTTAAACATTTAAAAAGTTAAGCTGATCTTTGGTGAGTTTACTCACACTAAGTAATAGAAAAGACAAAAAAGTTCATTCTTTCCTTCAAATCTCGCCTGGGTGGAGAGCCCAGAACTCTTAGAAATATGCTTAGGTGGTTCTAAAAAGGAATGGCGTGACTGATCAGTTCTTTCTAAATAATTTGCTTCAAGGATGTAAACTTCAGAGTGCCTTGAGAGCTTCTCTCAAATACACTGAACGTGAATGAAATCCAAGGGCTCACATTTGTCTCTGAGGTTAAAATTTCAGAAGAAAACGCAAAACGTTGGGGGAAATGCTGGGTTATCTATAAAACCCAATTGCAACCTCCTAATAAAAACATAATTTTACTGGCCTATTTGGGTCTGCAACACTGCAGCCTGTGATGTTTCCATCCCGATGAATACCTGGCTTGCATCGTGTAGCAATAGCTTCAGTCAGGGATCTTTAAAAGCGAAATATTAGTGAATTAGGAGTTTTTCCTGCTTTGCTAGACAACGGTTTGTTAGCGTTTTATTTTCTGTGTGCCTGCTCTGTTTCTTAGTAATGAGAGAGCAAGGTGTATTTATAGGATTATTTCAAGGTTTGTAGCTTTAAAGTACAAACCCCCAACATATATCTACTTAGTTGAGCGAACAACTCAGGTTTTTAGTATCAGATACACGCTTTTTTATATTATCTATTTATTCTTTTTTTGCTCATAATTGCTTATGTTTCCATTATTATTTTTGGTCACACTTGCAGGGATTTCAGACAGTCTTGACCATGCTGGGACGATCAGAGTCTTTTTCCAAGCTGCTGGTGCATTATTCCTTTGACTCAGTAATATTCCATCAGATGTCCTCCAGTCTCATGGAGCAGAAGGATCAACAGGTACCAAGTTTCTCCCCTGTGTGCTAACTGTCATGTATTTAGCCAACTCTAATCCTTATTTCCATTCTTTTTAGTTTCTAAACCTTTGTTGCAAGTGCTTTGCAAAATTAGCCATGGATGATGAGTTAAAAGGTGTGATGCTAGAGAGAGCATGCGATCAGAATAACAGCATCATGGTTGAATGCTTGCTTCTGTTGGGAGCGGACGCCAATCGAGCAAAGGAGGGAACTTCTTTAATTTGTCAGGTAAACTTTCAAGACGACACTTGTTTTATTCTGTTGACGCTGCCACTGTATAGCTTTTACTTACACCCCATTATTCCTCACTACAGAATTGGCCAGTTTATTGCACAACTCCTTGTGATTTGTAACAGGAGTTTCGTTCGTGGAATTTCAGAGGTAATAGGGTCCTTAGGCATTGCTGTCGAATCCTTCATTTTACTTGTCTACCTACTTTGTTAGGTTGATTAGTAACTTTTCAGATGTTCTCCTGTGCATCTCTGTACGCATTGTTCAGCAGCCGCACTCCCTCAACCCATGGCTTTATTTGGTATTGATCATTTTTCAACCATTTTGTCTTCCTTTTCTATTTCTTTGCCTAGAAAGTTCTCCCCTCAAGTTTATTGCATGTGGCCATGTAGGCTGGTACCGAACACCTCAGGGGCCTCGTTCACATCCCCTGCAATTGCTCCCCCACAGTTGTGTAGCACTGTGGTCCTGCCTGCCTTCTCTCCCTTCCCTCCTGCACTGAGCAGACACATCTATTTAATTGTTCTACTTTCCTTTAATTTCTAACGCAAATTCTCATTCCTGGATAAAGCCCTCCTCACACTCCCCAACCTCCAGACAAAATAAAGATTTACTTCTTCTGGAAGGCCATGACAATTTATGTACACTTCTTGTACCTCTTGTGAGTTGTCTGAAAGTAGAAATGTACAATGTCCAGTCCTCAGTATGATTCAGTAAGTATTTAGTAAAGTGCACTGCATGTTTTTAAAAGTCTGTGTGTGTGGTATAAATTTTAGAGTCTCTGATAGCATTCAGGTAGTAACATGTATATTTTCTAGAAATTTAATAAACAATCCTACCAAAGCAATTATGTAATGATTTAATATATATTATTAGATGACCAGCAGAGTACTGTTTTCTAATAATTTATCTTTAAAGTCTTTATTTAATTTCTCACTTGCCTATGGATTCAAATCAGTTTTTTCAACTGTGAGATTAAGTTAGTACTAATTAGCAATCTGCATAAAAGAAAACTAAACCTGTTACTCATTTTCATGCAGAATTAATTTATGCATTAAAACCAAATAATCAAATTTAGTCAAAAATTTTAAAGCTAGCAACATTAAAAATAGTTGCTTCTCTATTTTAAAGGTAATTAAATCATTCCCCTCAATAATTTAATGTTTTTATTGTGTATCTCTTCTGATATGTGCAGATCATTGCATTTATGTTTTTGGGTATTCCAAGAACTTAGAAGAATCTTCCCCTTCATTTTTTTTCATTGGGAAACAACATACCTAAAAGCACATGAGTGCAGGTACTCTACATTTTCCATAGGAAGTGCATTGTACTTGTCTCTCAACTTAACCAACTCTTTCTATACAAAAAGATTTTTATTTTTCTTCCCATGTTCTTTTAAACTTAATCGCTTATATATTATTATTTTTTTAAAAATCAGATCTTTAAGTGGATGAGTGTATTCACTTTAAAGAATTTGTCCTAGTTGTCAAATTTTTTAGCCTAACAAATAATAAATTGTGATTATATTGGTGGATAGATTGATTGAGCATACCTTATTGTGTACAAGTGCAAAATGAGATAATCAAGGCTGTTTATTTATTTGGCAATGCTGCATATTTAAGGACTAGTCAGAGTAAGGGTGAGTGATTCTTGTTAGGCTTTCCGAGGAGATTTTATGTTATAACTAGAGGCTCAGTGCATGACATTCATGCACTGTGGAGGGGTGGGGGTCCCTCAGTCCAGCCTGCGCCCTCTCATAGTCTGGGACCTCCGTGGGGTCCTTAGTGCTTCTGTGGAGGTGGGAGAAGCTCCCACCACCATCGTTGCACTTGCCAGCCATGAGCCTGGCTTGTGGCTGAGCAGCGCTCCCCTTATGGGAGAGCACTGATCACCAGGGGGCAGCTCCTGCGTTGAGCGTCTGCCCCCTGGTAGTCAGTGTACGTCATAGTGACCAGTCCTTCCATCATTTGGTCGATTTGCATATTAGCCTTTTATTATATAGGATGGGCATGATTGATAGAGAAGAATATGGAAGATTAATTCTGGGTATAAAAATGCATGAATAGAGACATGAAGATAAAACTCTTCAAATCATGGTGGGAAGAACAAGTATAATGAAGTCTGAATAAAAGTATACACACTTTTGTGGTATTCATGACACCTGGGCACCGCTCTGTGTTCTTTCCACAATTTAACCCTCTTCACATCCTTAGGAGTGGGTCCCAGTTATCTCCATTATTTGGGCAGGAATTGAGGCACAGAGAGGTTAGGTGAATTGCCTGATAACACTTCTCCTGGTAAGTAGTGCCTCCTTAGTGTCTGGTTTAATTTTTTTTTTTTTTAGAGTTTGACAGAAAAATTCTTTAATCAAAACAAGTTTACATGTTGATACGGCTTAACTAGAATAATCTGTACAAATTTTGATTGTACTAAAGTCCAAACAGATGTAATAGCAAGAGTTCCTTCAAAACAGTGAAACTCCAATTACTGAAATAAGTTAATAATTGATGATAAAAAAGTATCTATAGATGAAAACAATTATCCGAGAAGTCAAAACATACAATGCATGGCACATGCAAACACTGACGTATTAAAAGCCCCTTTCCCATATTGATAGTTTCAAAGAGCTACTAAGAACTACCAACTGACCTATCACATTATCTTAGAAATGCCATCTGTTAAGTGACCCTTAAGTTCTGTGTGTAAACCTCGGTTCGCCCTGATTTAGTCCATATATGTGAATATGCAGGCTATCAAAAACCACTCCGGTTCTTGCTCTTGCCGCGTGCTGGTGTTGGAGGACTCTCCCTGCTTCAGATTTACCAACAGCATGAATCAAGAAAAGTTAGCCAAACTTCAGGCTCAGGTCCGGATAGGGGGCAAGGGTACAGCTCGCAGAAAGAAGAAGGTGGTACATAGAACAGCTACAGCTGATGACAAAAAACTTCAGAGTTCTCTAAAAAAACTGGCTGTCAATAATATAGCTGGTATTGAAGAGGTAAATATGATTAAAGATGATGGAACAGTTATTCATTTCAACAATCCCAAAGTCCAAGCTTCCCTTTCTGCTAACACCTTTGCAATTACCGGTCATGCAGAAGCCAAACCAATCACAGAAATGCTTCCTGGAATATTAAGTCAGCTTGGTGCTGACAGCTGCTTAACAAGTAGGAAGTTAGCTGAACAGTTCCCTCGGCAAGTGTTGGATAGCAAAGCACCAAAACCAGAAGACATTGATGAGGAAGATGATGATGTTCCAGATCTTGTAGAAAATTTTGATGAGGCATCAAAGAATGAAGCTAACTAAAATCTTTTCTGGTTTTTGGAAGTTGGCATGGACTAGATTTAACAAATCAGCTATGTGGTTCCAAAGTTTTACAGACACGGAGAACATCAACTGTTACTAGTTCAGTAATATAATATTTTGTATATTAATAATGCTGTTTGTTCAGCATTTTCGGTCATTTGATTTTGCATTTTGCACTTCCTCCCAGGATCTATTCTTTTGGTCAAAATCCAAAGTATTGGTGCAGTTTGAGGGTGTTTTGATTTTTAATTCTTGTTTTCTTTTTGTTTTGTTTTTTTGTTTGGGGTATTTTTGGTGTGTGTGTATTTTTTTGTATGCGTGTGGGTATGTGTGTACACAGTGGAGCGCAAATTGGAAAACAGTTCTATTTATCCTCCTCTTTTCCCAGAATAAATAAAACAAATCTTTACAAAAAAAAAAAAAACAAAAAAAAAAACCACTCCTTTGTCTTCTTGCCTCAGAGCAACTGATGTTCCCACTCTTTGCAATCCTGTCACATGAACCACACAGAAATAAAAATCCCCTCTGATATAGCCATGTTTTCACATAGGTTAGTTTTGTTATATGGTATTTACTTTTATTTATTTGCATGAGTATCATGGATTGTTCTCCAATTAAAAAGATACTACTTAGTGACTTATTTATTTATTTTAAAATATATTTTATTGGTTTTTTACAGAGAGTAAGGGAGAGGGATAGAGAGTTAGAAACATCGATCAGCTGCCTCCTGCACAGTCCCCACTGGGGATGTGCCCACAACCAAGATACATGCCCTTGACCGGAATTGAACCTGGGACCCTTTAGTCCCCAGGCCGACGCTCTATCCACTGAGCCAAACCTGTAAAGGATCTGAGGTGGCTGAACCCTAGAGCCAGGTTCATTCCTATATACACCCACTCTGCTCTCTGCAGGAAAGTCATGCGGCTTCACTGAATTCCTAGCCACGGAACTAAATTACCCTCTAAAGTTAACATGGGTTTTGTTACACCCCATTTGTTTGTAGAACAGTTTGGATATCATACAAAAAGGCATAGAGACCACATATTGTTACAAAGCAGCCGGATGATTTAGCACAATGTAGACCATGGTAAGATTAACTTTAGGGAGAAGAAGGGAGAAATTATATTGAAGTAACATTTATCTATCATAAAAATACATAACTTCTACAAAACCCACCAACAGTGGAAAGACAGTCTGATAAATTCAAGGTCTGTAAAAACTATGCACAAAGCTCATGATAGTTGGGAAAAGAGGAAAGGTTTATATAAGTAGTCGTTTTAAAAATGTAACTTTTTTTCTATTATCAAGTACACATGAGCATACACACACTAATTGAGAATATTCTCCAACCACTGTCTCAGAAGCAGTTCAGCATTTCCTAAATGGATTTCCCTCACATTTACTGTATAATGTAGCTGTTACTCCTGTACAAGCACAAGTAAGTAGTGTTTCCTTTGAAACAAAGACCATGGGATTTTATCCCTCAAACAAGTTTTAAACATCAAAACCGATGCTTATAAAAATTTAAAATTTTCAACAGTCTGAATATTTCAAATTAAAACTATTACATACTTCTCAAATGTTTTTTATGTTCCAGGTGTGTCAACCTCCTTATCTAGCGTAGCGTCCTGCGGAGATAATTTCAGTCTCTCTCTGCACTGGACGGCTTTTTCTTACCGCCGCCTCGGCTTTGCCTTCTTCGTTGCTGTCTCCATTATGCTGTGGTTGATTTCTGTCTTGAGCATCCGATCCTCCATGTATAGTCTCTGAACCTGTTTGCTCCTTTTCGAGACTTTGTTCCCTGGATCTTTTCTTCCCTGGATCTTTGGTTTTATTTCCTTCCCCGTGCTGTCTTTGTTTGGCAAGAGATTTATTCAGCACTCCTGTGATTACAGAATCTCCTTCACCAGCCAAAAACGTGTTCTTAAACTTGCTGTACAACATTGTAGACGTTTCCATGATAATCCGACTCACTTTGAAGCGCCATTTTTTCCCCTAGTGTTGTAATCACCTCTTGTTTCTGAGCTTGTTGCATTCTGAGCTGGTGATGCAAGTGCATCCAAGGCCTCAATACACCTGTCCGCTGCTTTAATCTCTTGTCTACGCAGCAGATTCATGGTAGTCGTGTTGCTGGGTTGTTCATTCATTCTCAAATGCTTATTTCAAATATTTGGTTTGGATTGACGACTGCATTAATTATAAATTAGAAGATGAGATAGAAGATTTCAAAAGATAATAAATTATACTTTTATAAACTGATTATATTATAAATTATCTTAAATTATTATTTAAATATAAAACTGTATTTAAGAGCAGTACTTTTTCCTCTCAGGAAGTTGAAATTACTTTTATAATTTTCTTTTGTCTAATATACTTTCTTTTTTATATGTATTTTATTGATTTTTTTACAGAGAGGAAGGGAGAGGGATAGAGAGTTAGAAACATCGATGAGAGAGAAACATCGATCAGCTGCCTCCTGCACACCTCCTACTGG
>NW_005370683.1:1373958-1377152 GCF_000412655.1 Myotis brandtii
AATATATTTTATTGATTTTTTTACAGAGAGGAAGGGAGAGGGATAGAGAGTTAGAAACATCGATGAGAGAGAAACATCGATCAGCTGCCTCCTGCACACCTCCTACTGGGTATGTGCCCGCAACTAAGGTACATGCCCTTGACCGGAATCGAACCTGGGACCTTTCAGTCCACAGGCCAACACTCTATCCACTGAGCCAAACTGGTTAGGGCTACAGTTTCTTATATATCTCTCTCTTCATGGTACCATGTGCATAAAGTCAGTGTGGATTGTTTGGGTCCCCCAAGGACAATATCCCTACAAAAATGTATTGAGCACCTTCTATGTGGAAAGCACAGTGCTAGATAATTAGTAGAAAATATGAAAGGGGTTACCTGTTTCAAGATGTTTATTTTTTTCCAAGTGGATTTTGTGAGAGGAGAGAGAATAAAACATAAATCGTTATACAAAGTGAGCAGTAAGTGCCATAACATAGAGATAAAAGTTGGCTGGCCTGTAAGAGAAGGCATTTGTAATTGAGTTTTTTGGCCCTTCTCTCCCTCCCTCACTCCCTTTTACCCAAATTCCCTATGGGCCCTTAAAGAGGATTTTAGTAATTTTTCTAGTTAAATTACATATATTCTTAGGCATTGCACTAGGCTACAGAGGTACAAATTGAATTACAATAGCATTCATGCCTTTCGTTCTAGTTATAAAACAGATGGGCCTGTCTGGTTTAGTGGGCTAAGTACTATGTGAAACAAAGTGAGATGGGAGACTGGAGGAGGAAGGGGGTGTGTGGCCTGGGAGGTTGACAGCAAGGACTCACTGTGCAAGAGACTTGGAAGCTATTCCTTGAAGAACGAACCTCTTTTTGTTCATTTTGTTGGTGAAGAGCTTAGTTGAGACACTTAGGGCAATAGAAATAGCATAAATGGAGGTAATGAGATTTGAAAAATTGCAAGTGGTGTTTGGGGGAATCTGGAGCAGAGGAGTTTTAGAAGATTTTTAAATTGGACCGTACTTGGTCATATCCACAGTAGAAAGGTACTTCAGTGGCTCTAGGGAGAATATGTTGAAGGTGGGTGATGCTGGAGACTGCTGACCTGGTACCTTGGATCTTAGGGTCTTCTTTTCTTTTCTCTTCTTCTCTTTTCTTTCCTTTGTCCTTAATTTTGGGTAGTGAAAGGTGCACAGGCTTTGGAGCCGGAAGATTTGACTTTAACTCCAAGTCTCTTATCAACTATCTCTAAGGGTTTGGACAAATCACACATGTTTTCTAAATATTAATCTATAAAATGGGTAATCATTTCTGTGGCATAGGGTTTTACTTTATTTTATTTTTTTCTTTATTGATTAAGGTATTACATATGTGTTATTGTAAGGATTATAGATCCTATCTGGACAGGATTCAGCACAGTATCTGACATATAATATTTCCACTATCTGTGACTTTGATCTTCTATTTGTCAAACACTCCATTCCATGCCTTAGAGAAGCTGTTCCTGAGCAGGGCCAGTGTGCTGTGCTTCAGGCAGTGTAGGCTTCTCTCTGCTTACAGTGGACACTAGCTTTTGTAGCACTAGTGATCTAACCCACCTGAACACAGCTCTGAAAATGCAACACTCGAAGGAAGGTGGGAAACTGAGAGACAAAATATATCTTTGTGCGATAATTCAGATGCTTGTCCACAGGAGTTCAGGAAAACCAGAAATGAGTGATGTCTGTCTTTTGCACATGGCATTAACGAACATTATAATATTTATATTCTGTTACAAATGAAGACGGGGCAGTAAGCATTTACTGTGTTGAGGCACTAGTATGCCAGATGTCTTCCAATGAAGAAACATGCCCGAAAAGTGTAAGCCTCACTTGCACTTGCGTAACTTCACGTTTATGAGCTTCCATATTATATTGCCTCTCTCATGATAACTGACTTCCATGTGGCAGATTATATGATTTATGCTACTCTGATAGGGATGGTGCTAATCTTATTTATTTTCCTAGTCTATTTCAAGAATGAGTTTTGCCTTATTTTATTTTGTTTCTATCTAAATTTAAGAGTGTAGAGAAAAATGACACCAGCTTCAATGTCCCAGTCTCCCAGAGGGAAGAGGTACAGGCTTTTAGTAAGCTTATATATATATTTTTTTCCTTAATAGGTGTGTGAAAAAGCAAGCAGTCCTAAACTGGTGGAACTGTTACTGAATAGTGGGTCCCATGAACAAGATGTACGGAAAGCGCTGGCAATAAGCATCGGGAAAGGCGACAGCCAGATCATCAGTTTGCTCTTAAAGAGACTTGCCCTGGACCTGGCCAATAACAGCATATGCCTCGGAGGATTTTGTATCGGGAAAATCGAGCCTTCTTGGCTTGGTCCTTTATTTCCAGATAAGACATGCAATTCAAGAAAAGAAATAAGTAGGTATTAAAAGGAACACTTTGTATGTCTTATTTTTAGTTGTATTTTTTTGTCACTAATCTTTTAGTTTTTCTTCTAGATTGGTGCAATGTAAGCCAAAAATATTGTAAGGGTTTGGGTATCTTTTTCTTGTCATGAAATGATTGAAAATGATGTTATATTTAAGTTTCTTATGACCCAGAAAATGCATATTTTATAAAGATAGTGTAAGACTGTGGGATCTTTCTGAGGGGTTACTTTTCTTTTGAATATATTTTATTTATTTACTTTTATTTTTTAAAAAATTTAATTGATTTCAGAGAGAGAAGAAGGGGAGAGAGAGAGAGAGAGAGAGAGAGAGAGAGGTGAAACATTGATGTGAGAGAGAAACATCGATCCGTTGCTTCCCATACGTGCCCTGACCAAGGATGGAACCCGCAGTCTCGGTGTGTACGCTGATTGGGAATCGAACGCGAGATCCTTCAGTGTACCAGACGACACTTCAACCAACTGAGCCCCACCAGCCAGGACTTTTATTTATATACTAGAGGCCCGGTGCACAAAAATTTGTGCACTCGGGGGGCGGGAGGAGGGGGGTCCCCCAGCCCGGCCTGTGCCCTCTCGCAGTCTGGGACCCCTCGGCAGATAACGACCTGCTGGCTTAGGCCTGCTCCCGGGTGGCAGAGGGCAGGCCCAATCCCTAAGTGCAGCCCCTGGTCAGGCTCAGAGCAGGGCCGATTGGGGAGTTGGGGCACTGCCCCCTGTCACACTCAAGGCAGGGTCGATGGGGAGGTTGCGGCGCCACCCCCTGTCA
>NW_005370683.1:1377868-1417400 GCF_000412655.1 Myotis brandtii
GGAGCCTCGCTGCTCCGCTGATCCCGGTGCTGGGAGGCATATTACCCTTTTACTATATAGAATAGAGGCCTGGTGCACGGGTGGGGGCCGGCTGGTTTGCCCTGAAGGGTGCCCTGGATCAGGGTGGGGGTCCCCACTGGGGTGCCTGGCCAGGCTGGCTGAGGGGCTGAGAGCTGTTTTCCGGCTGGCGAGTGTCTGAAGCTCCCAACCGCTCCTTGTTTTCTTTTCTTTTTTTTTTTTATTCTGGGCCAGCTTTAGCTCTGAGGCCTCGCTGCTGAAAACATAGGTACAATGTTGCAGTCCGAGCCCGGCTGAATGGAAGCCCTTTTCTGGGTTTTTGTTTAGCTTCTTATTTGCAACATAGTATATAGTTGCTTAGACTTGCAGATGAGAGGCCGGCAACTGAGGCGGGTAACGTTGGAGTCTGCAGCAAGCAAGCCTCATGCTTGCTTCAGTGCCTGGCTGCCGGCCGCCATCTTGGCTGACAGTTAATTTGCATATACTCTCTGATTAGCCAATGAAAAGGGTAGCGGTCGTACGCCAATTACCATGTTTCTCTTTTATCAGTGTAGATTTAATTTTTATTATAAAAGTAATTCATACTCATTTTAAAGATAGGGAAACAATCATAAGGAAGAAAATAATAACTTATCCCTTATAGGCAATGATGTAGATTTCCCCTATACTTTTTATTTGTTTATATATACATATGCATTTAAATGTATATGTAGTAACATATATACTTTCATTTTCAAGTTAACATACTATTGGTTCCAATATTGTGTTCATTTTTGGAACTAGTCAATACTTCTAACTCTAGGTAAGGCCATGACTGCCAAGAAAACGCATCTCTGAGTGTTAGGATACTGCCTTGGGATGTTCCCGGCTGAAATCTGACACTGGCTCCATACCTGGAGGCCAAGGAGAGAGGGAGGAAAGAGGCAGCCTACCAAGATTGATCCCTGGCCGGTTTAATGAACAAGGGATCTTAACATACGAGGCTTGTCTGGGCAACTGCAAGATGAGTAAATCTCCACACCCACCTGCCAGAATCTTAAAGGTTATGTACAGGTCTGACCTGGTTCCAGTCACATATGCAGTCCAGGTGGTCTCAACAACACCTACTCTCTCAAAGGCTACATCTGTGGGCAGCTCTCGCTGTGGGCAGGATGGGCAGGATGTGAAATCCAAGGACGGGGAGATGGGAGGGGCTTCCGATGGCCCTGTCCAGCTCATGGATCCACCAGCAGTAATGTTCTTTTGATGACCTCCTCCAACATTTACTGTGTATTTTAATTAAGGATATATTCTCTCCATATTTTCAAGTTAATATATATTTTGTATATATTAAGTATAATGATGACAAGTTATCATGAACTTCTTTAACATTAGTCTTTTTAGCTGTCTCTCATTTACTCACACTGTGTATATTTTTCAGTATTTTTCTTTTAAAAAAAAATCTTTATTGTTTAAAGTATGACAATATTTTAAAGTGTGACCTCCCAGCTTTTCCTCTGTGACCTTACCCCCATGCCCACTCCCCTCCCCGCAGTGGTGGGACTCTCTGACTCTTCACTTTAAGGACTTTCTTGTTAATAACATGTTCTCTCTACTGTCATTTACTGACACACTCACCAGACCAAACCCCATTCCTCATCAGCCCAACAGTCTGATTTTCCCTCTCCTTCCCAGAGACAGCTGCATGCTGCTGAAGGATCCATCCATGCATGTTGGTGCTTCTGCATAGTCAAGGTCTCCAACTTCCTGGTGGGACCTGGAAGACCCCATCTGGCTGAGTTTCCCTCAGCTTCTTAAATGCTTCATGTACTCTTCCAGGCTTTTCCCAGTGTTACTCTCTCCACCTAACTCCCTTACCTTCTCTCTCACTTGGCCACTTGGCCACCTCTTCATTCTTCCTACCTCAGCACCATAGCACTTTTCACAAGAAAACGTTCCTGCCCCCATGAAGTCTGGGTGGATGGTCCTTCTACCGACCCCCCTTCCCCTGCACCTTATTTTGAGGACAATTTGTCCATATCCATTAGAATTTTTACCCAGCAATATACTAATAGGAATCTATGATACAGAAATTCTCAGTGTACATAAAAATGCATGTACAAGGATGCGCATTAAAGTGTTGTTTATAATAGCAAAAATTTAGGGAAAATCGTAAGTATTCCCCAAAAGAAACTATTCAAATTATCATGGAACATCCATTCAGTGCTTTGCAATCATTGGGAAAAATAAATCTAGCAAATTCAAATGTTTGGACACAGAATGTATTGTTAAGTAAAAAAAGAGGCACAGAACAGTGTTTTCAGTGTACTAAAATAGTGTTTTTAGGTTACCTAGGTGAGCACACAATTGTGATATTGTAGTCATAAATGTTTGAATATGAAAAAGAACATATCAGGAAGAAATACTACAGAAATGGGCTTCCTGGTTGCCTCTGGGGACTTTGGAGATGAATAAGTCATGATTAGATCCCTAGTTTCATCAATTCAATCAGTTTCATGGCAACAACCTGCTCACTTTAATCTTTGGTGCTTTGGTGTTTGGTAGAGAGGAACTGTGGGCTCATTGGAGAAAAAGAAAGGGAGATTTACCATTTATTTTATTCCCTTTGTTCTGTATGAAGTTTTCTTTAAATTATTTTTTTTTTTACCATGACAAGTCTTACCTAATTTAAAAATATATAATAATGTTACTTGATTGATTTGAGGATATAGCATAATTTCATTGGCAGCTTGTCTGAGTAAAGAACATTTTGGATTCATAGCTTTAAAACATTTTTTCAGGTACTATTGAACTGAGTCACATACATGTGTTACAATATTGGAAGAAATTTCCCAGGCTTTATGTAGACAATGAGGACTCTGCCAACTAATAAGGTTGTTAACTTTGAAATTCCACATAATTCCCCAATAGAACGAAACACTTAGCAAATAGTTTGTAAAAATAAGAATATCACTTATTGAGCATATTCTCTGTCCTAGGCATTATGTTAAACATTTTATATGCATCATTTCATCTTTTCGATAACCGTATGTTGTATATATTGTCATCTTCACTTCCGCAATGAAGACACTGACATGTAGGGGGGTCATACAATTCACATGTGGCCTTACTATGATTTGGACACAGGCTTGTCTGGCTTCACAGCCCAGGCCCTTTCTGAGGTTAAGTGAGTTTCATAAATATTCAGTTCTGTCATCTACACCAAAGCTTTGTATACATTTGTATGATTTTTTGAAAATTAACATTGACTTCCTGTAATATCACAATTGTAAAGTGACTTTGGAAGTAGGAATGAACAATTTTCTAAAAATATGAGAATATGCTTTGGTATAGTATATGTTTACATTTGTTTAGTTGTTGATGTCTAAGTTGCTGGTGTATCTTTTTTATTTTTAGATATAGGATCCACACTAGCAAGAATGGTCCTCAGATACCAGATGAAAAGTTCTGTGGCAGAGGGAGCAGCCTCAGGCAGCGATGGGGATTTTTCTGAGCAAGTACTTGATAAATTTGACCAATGGACCTTCATTCCTGAGTCCTACGTGGACAGTGTGTTTGGACAAAGTGATGACCTAGATAGCGAAGGTATTTATTATAAAAAAAATAGTTCCCTGTATGTTTTAAAACCCTTACACACTGACATTGAAAAATGGGAATTGAGACAAAATCCTGATTTAATTTATTTGGAAAAACTTGAGGAAAATGTGTTCATTATTGAAAATAGTTAGTGCTTACTAACTCCAATTCAGGCAATGGCTGTAAAAAAAACTCATCTCTGCACTTAACAATGTTTTGATACTGCCTTTAGTTGGTGACTGCAATTGGATTCCATGTTCCATCATTGACTATATTCTTTCTGGATTGTGTAAACCTTATTAAAAGTAGTATTGCCAACCTTCTAGAATTTTTTGGTAAGAATTAGATAAAAAAAATATATAAACTCTCTGGGAGAGTTCTTGGCAAATAGGAAGTACTTAAAATATGTATTTACCTTTATTAGAATTAAGAATAATATTAATCTTTTAATAACTCAAGATAACTTTTAAAAATTGACATAGCAAGATATATAATGATAGTGATTTGGGCTGACATTTAATGCAATACAGTTTAGTAAAAATGGGGTGAGGTATTTTCTTTTATTAACATAGTGTGATTGTAAACTTTGGGTGATAGAATAAAGGTATTTGAGAGGGCAAAAAGTAAGGATTATTCCAAGATCTCATGTCTCAAGTCCAAGTATTTTTTAAAATAAACTTTATTTAGAAATAATCATTATAAAAAGAAATGCACCTACTTAAGTATATATTTTCATGGGTTTTGAAAAATTTTTACATCCATTTAATAATCACTACTATCAAGTTATACAACGTTTCTATTATTCAACAAATCCTTGTTGCCTCTTCATAAAATATTTCCCCAATCTTGGTCCTTGGCAACCACTGATCTGCTTTCTGTTCTTATAGATTGCATTAGTATTTTCTCCAGTTGCATAGAAATCGAATCATACAGTATGTTTTCTTTTATGTCTGGCTGTTTTCCAAAGGGGTTGTACCACATTATACTCCCACCAGCAATATATGAAAATTCTAGGTCCTTTCCATCTTTGTCACCATACAACACTTGATATAGTCAGTCAAATTAATTTTAGCCATTCTAGTGAAGGCACAATTCTAGCACATTTGGGTTGAATTTTTATTTGGGATGAATATTTATTGAATTTTGATCACTATTGATATTAACAATACTTTCATGTTCTTATTGACCATTCATGTATTTTCTTTGTGAAATATCTGTTCACATCTTTTGGTAACTTTTTAAACTTAAATGAGTGCATGTATGTAATGAGTAGTTTTTATTTTATTTATTTATTGTTCACACTATTAGAGATGTTCCCATTCCCCACCCCTCCTTACCCACCTCCACCCAACCCCACTCCCCATGCCTCTGGCTTTCTTTTTATGGTATTGTTCAAAGAGTAGGTTTTAAAAATTTTCTAATTGCTATGTGGTTTTTTGTTTGACTTATGGGTTATTTGGAAGAGTGTTTATTTTCCAGATATTTGGAGATTTTCCACATAACTTTCTCTTATTGGTTTAAATTTAACATTTTTGGGTCAGAGAACATACTCTGATGATTTTCATCCTTTTAAATTTATTGAGATGCTTTGTTGGACTACTGTATGGTTTAACATGGTGAATACTCCATGTGAAATTTAAAAGAATATATATTTGGCTGATCTGGAGTTAAGTCTATTAGTATGTCTGATTGCTTGGTAGTGTTTTCAGTCTTCCATATCATTACAGATTTTTCTCTCTACTTGACTGGAGAAAGAAATGTTGAAATAAAAATTGTGGATTTTGTCATTCTTTCAATTTGATCAGCTTATGCTTTATGTATTTTGCAGCTCTGTTATGGGATGTGAAACAGTAAGGGTTTTAATTTTTTTAAATGATTTTACCCTTTCATATTGATCCAACTTACATCTGGTATCCTCACTTCCTTCCTCCTGTAGAACTCCTTTTTCATTTCTTACAGTGCAGATCTGTGGGAAACCTCTTTGCAGGTTACTGGAGCTCTTTTTCCAGGATTCTGCCCCTAAACTCTCAGCTAAGAAAGTCTCCCTGAATGTTGATCTTCATCTCATCTCAGGAAAGCCATTGAGCTTTGTTTAAATTCCTTCTTACTGTGCCACGGGCCCTCCAATTGCCCTGAGGCAGAAAGCCAGGGTGATCATAGGCTTACAGATTTTGTTTCCTTCATTCAAGAACTACACAGTTCAGCACTGTCCCTTGCCCCAGGTCTGAAACCAGTTGTTTAAAATATTTGGTCCAATTTTCCAGTTGTTTGTGGGGGTTGGTTAAGATCTGTGCTTCTGTCTCTATCATGGCTGAAAGAAGAATTCTTCTTAAGTAGTTATAAATAAAGGAAAACATTTAAATAAATGCTAACATAAAATAAATTATAAAATGTATAGATGCTTGTATAAACAGTATGCTAATAGAAGTTTCACAAACATAAAGGGGGATAATTATCAAAATGTAATAATTATAAGATATGTACACAATTAAATTATACAGTCTATTATTAAAATACTTAAGCATAAGATCATTTAAATTTTAGGATGAATTAAATTTTAATAATTAATCAAGTAGGAAGTATTTGTATCAGTTTTACAATTTATATAGAATATTGTCAAGGTGATTTCTGAATATATAGATTTTATATAATTTTTTGACACTTAAGATTATGCTTTCTCTTAAGATAAAGAGTAGTGTAATTTAATCATAATTTTTAGTAGTGCCTTCAGATTACATATCATTAGTAATATGATTTACTTATTGATCTTTATTTTTTAAATTCATAATTTTAAAAGTAGTTTTTATCTCTTCTCTCTCAAAACAGTGTTGCTAACTAAATACAATGTGTTTATTTAATGTTATTTTACCTTAATAAATAACATTATTTAATGTTGTTATGTGAAACCATAAAATATGAAATGTAAATAGAGATGTATTCAAGATTGCTGAATATTAAATAATTTCAAGTGTGATTTCAGTATAGAAAACAATGTTTGAAAAATTTCTAAGAAAAATTTAGAGAAACAGAATAGTTTTGATCAGATTTGAACATAAACTTTCTCTGCTTACTGTACATGCACATACTTATTATTGTATATATAACTACTTTTTTTCACTTGGCTCTTTTCTACTGTACTATGAGCTTAGGAGGCCTGGATTATTTTTCCAGTTTATCTCTATCCAACACTTACTCAGTGTCTAGTCTATGACAACCATTCAGTAAATATTTATGGATGAAGAAAAGTGTAACTGAATTTTGAAAATGAAAAACTAACATAGTTTATTATTTCTATTTTAAAAATGTTACAATAAAAATTAGGTGATTTCTATTAATGAAAATATTTTTAATCTCATGATTGAATGTGGTATTAGTATCTTATGATTGGGTAAACATTTTCTATTTGCCTTTATTTATTATTTAAAAATAGGAAGTGAAGGTTCATTTCTTGTGAAAAAGAAGTCAAGTTCGATTAGTGTAGGAGAATTTTACCGAGATCCTGCCTTGCAACGTTGTTCATCAAATTTGCAAAGTCATTCCAATTCATTGGTAAGTTAAATTGTGATTATGTTGTGTGTTTTGTTACTGATATTCTCTTGATAATTGAGCTATTGATAAAAAAAAAGAAAGAAAGCTAGGAGCTATTGGTGCAGAAATTTCCTGATGTTTGAAAACTTCATATCGGAATATAAATATATATCTACATTTACATATATATAATTTTGAGTTCATACTTGTAGATTTTTAAGCGTGTTTGGGGCATATACAGGGTGGGGGCAAAAAACGTAGGTTACAGTTGTTTATATGGAAAATTATACAATAATGAATAAAAAATACTAATACAAGAATGATCTCTGTTTTCACATACTCACAATGTAAACATGCTTTGGCCCCACTCTTTATGTACTAAGTATACTTCATTATGATTTTATCCTCTTTCTCTTTTCAGAGCTCCATGTCTATGTGCCCATGTTAGGTCTCTGTCTTATGGTGTCGCTGGTCCCATGAATACTTTAGATAGAAATCTTATAGTGATTCCTAAGGAAACCAGATAGGAAATGTTCTCTTTGCTCGTAAAAAATGACACTGAAAAAAAAAATGACAGTGATTGTACTGTAAATGTCTATTTGTTTAATAGGGACCCATTTTTGATCAAGAAGACTTACTGAAGCGAAAAAGAAAAATATTGTCTTCAGATGATTCACTCAGTAAGTATTTGAAAGTAATCATAACTCAGTTGATATTTTGGGCAGAATATAATATTTGTTAAATTTCTTCTGTTTTTTTTTTCAAAATTTCTTAGTGCCCATTTCATCTTATATAACCTTCCAATTATAATAGATTTAAAAATTTACCATTTATACAGTATATATAGAACATGTATTTTTTTCTACTATTTATCTGAAATGTAAATAATGCCCTCACCAATAATGCCCTCTTCATCCCTTTCTCCAGGTCTGTTGTTTTTTTTTTTACACTGTTAAGACCGCTTGATTAAATATTTATTATTTACTCTCCATCTCTGGCACTGGCTTGGTTTCCATAGTTTGGTTTTTGCTGAATCTCGAGTCCCTTGAAGAGAGCCTACATTATTAGGTGATCAATAAACATTTGCCCAGCTAAATTATCCACTTATATTTCCATTGTTTGTCTGCTTTTGACAAAAGGGTCATCAAAACTTCCATCCCATATGAGGCATTCAGACAGCACTTCTTCCCTGGCTTCTGAGAGAGAATATATTACATCCCTAGATCTTTCAGCCAACGAACTCAGAGATATCGATGCCCTGAGCCAGAAGTGCTGCATCAGTGGTCATCTGGAGCACCTGGCAAGGCTGGAGCTTCACCAGAACGCACTCACGGGCTTCCCACAGCGGCTATGCGAAGTAAATTTAACCTGTCCTACTAATTCTCAGCATATCTGAAGAGCTTTGGCATTTACATTTAATGTGCATGGTTAAATCTTTAAAAAGAACGTTCTACTTTTGTGTCCTTGGACAATAATTCCCCTGTTCTTCTGGGTTTCACACAAGTATCTTAGACTGGGTGGTGTTCAGAAACATCTTTGAGGGCAGGCAGTGGAAATGGAGAGGTAGTTAAAAAGGAATTCAGGGTCCTGTCCTAAAGATACATGGTACATGTTAAACTCTCTTAAGGCTAGATGTTGGTTATGCCTTCAATTATTTAATTGTTGTAAGGCGGTTCAAACTACTTAAACTTGGTAGACTAGACTTAGACCTGGTTTGGGTGGCACTGGCTCTGGCTCAGCTACCAACTGTGTGATAATAAGAAAATGTTACTCCGACTGCTCTAAGCCTTTCATTTCCTCATCTGCCAAAAACGGAGGCTAGACTAAACTACTCCTAAAGCATTTATTGAGTTTTAAAATTATATGTAACTTAAAAATAATTATTTGTTAAAGAATAGGAAAAGAAAACTAGAATTCAGCCTACTTAAAAAAAGAGGGAATTTGAAGAGAACATGGCAAAGTTCTCTTAATGAGCTACATTAAGGCATTCCAAAACAGAGCCAGCTCAGAACCTTCTCTGCAGGAAATTTCAAATGGACACCCCTAGATGGCAGTTTCTGTTCCTGCCTGTGTTTTCTTATAAAAATATTTTCTAATTAAACCTTGGGAATAAATAATTTTAAAATCTTCTGAATAATCTGGTTGGATCTGAAACAATGGCAGAAATTTTGAATCAGCTTCTGGGGCAAAGATCCATTAATAAGCCTTTATGATCATGTCAAACTCTTTAGAATTCCAAGTGAAGATAAATATATTGCTAAGTAAAGAAGAGCACAGAGAAGTGATTGTTTTGGTATTTTAGCCCTTTGACAATAATTCATACCAAATATTAAAAATTTGACATAATATGTAAATGGAAGGTTTGCGGTTATGATAGTAGGATTAGAAATGGCTTAAAAATAAAAATGGAGATTTGAAACAAAAAGTTCCCTAAAAAGAAGAGGTTCCAAATAAAATATATGTTATGTGCAGTGACTAATTTTATGGTTAAATCTTATTTATATTAAAATGTATAACAATTACCAAAAGCTAGCATTTAAAAATGTATTCCCAGGATTATGTTGTACTACTTATTCATGAAATCATTAGTTTAAATATTTTTGAGGCCTATGCTGCTTCCATTTTTACTTGTTGAAGGAATAAAGCTGAGTTAAATACTAAACTTTATTTTTGTGAACTTGCTTTTGAAAACCTGCCTGCCACATGTCCCCTGGTTTTACCCATTTTAGAACAGAGAAAGTTGGACCAGTGTACTAATGCTCTCTTGAGTTATGTTTTCAAGTTTTAGAAAATTCTTAATGTTTCTAGTTATGGGAGTTATGGCAGGCAAGAAGTATTAGCTAAATTTACTAGTAAGTTTCTCAGAGGGTTTATTTTGGAATTTTAAAAATACTGTCTTTCCAGGTGCTGAAGTGTTTGACGCACTTGGACTTGCACAGTAACAAGTTCACAGCGTTTCCCTCCTACTTGTTGAAAATGAATTGTCTTGCCAACCTTGATGTCTCTCGAAATGACATTGGGCCCTCGGTAGTTTTGGATCCTGCAGTGAAGTGTCCGACCTTGAAACAGTTCAACCTGTCATATAACCAGCTGTCTTCTGTTCCCGAGAACCTGGGCGATGTGGCAGAGAAGCTGGAGCAGCTGACGTTAGAAGGGTAGGAAGGGCTCATTAGAGACCAAAGGGTTGCCTTGCATGGACGTTGTGTAAGGTTGACAAAATATGCTGACATTATGTCTACAGCAATAAATTTTAAACTGTAACATGTTAAAAGACGGAGGCAACTAATATTGCAGCTTGCATCAATTGACTTAAATTTTCACAACTAATTTTAAAGTTGATAAATCTGATTGATGCTAAACTGTGAAGGCAAGTTGTTTTTTCTTTTTTCTTTAAAGCATAGGAGTTCATGCAATTTAGTCCTCGTTTTCTCTCTTATGACTAGAAATAAAATATCAGGAATGTGTTCTCCTCTGAGCCTGAAGGAACTGAAGATTTTAAATCTTAGTAAAAACCACATTTCATCCCTGTCAGAGGACTTTCTTGAGGCTTGTCCTAAAGTGGAGAGTTTCAGCGCCAGAATGAACTCTCTTGGTAAGTGTTCTGGGTGAGCCTTCTCTTTACCAGCACTTTTGAATATTACAGGATGAGTAATATTGGACATTTTTGGTGGGGATTTAATGGTATTGTTTGAGTTTAAATATGGTGCTGGAGCTTCAAATATAAAGCTAGCAGGTTAGTGATAAAAATAAATGAGGAGTCAAGCCATGGACACAGGAAGGAAACTTAAATGCATGCTGCTAAGTGAAAGAAGTCAAGCTGAAAAGGCTACATACTGTATAATTCCAACTAAAAGAAATTGGAAAAGGCACTAAAACAATCAGTGGGTGCCAGGGGTTTGGAGTGAGGAAGAGAGGGATGAATAGTTGGGGAAAAGGGGGATTTGGGACAGTGGAGCTATTCTGTGTGCTACTGTTATGTGGACACAGGTTATAATACATTTATCAGGATGCATAGAATGTATAATGCAGAGTGAACTCTGTTGTAAACTATGGATTTTAATGACAAGGCATTAATATTGACATTAATTATAACATATACCAAACTATGCAAGTTATTCATAATAGAGGGGGGGAAAAGTGTGTTTATGGGTGGTGGTAGTGAGGAGAGAAGGGATCCATGGAAAATTTGGTACTTTCCACTCAAATTTTCTGTAAATATAAAGCTGCTTAAAAAAGTCTACTTTTTAAATTAAAAAGAAAGTTTAAAATTTTAATGTTAAAATTTTATAAATTAAAAATAATTTTAGCAGGTTAGTATTGGCATAGATCAAAATGGCAATATCTTGGGCTATAAATAGTCACTATATTGTGGTTCGTTTCAGTCTACTAAACTAAAAACTCCTATGAATGCCTGATCTGGGTAAAGCAGGAATCCTAAGTTCCTACTGAGCTTCTTCAGAAACTTTTGGAGTATAAGTATTATTAGTACTATTGTTTCTTTTTAATCAATCATTCAACAGTTTTCAAATTAGTAAGGTTCATGTACATTTATTAAGTTCTTGTTTTGTACAAGGTATTACAATAATACATAATATGACCACTACTTTTATTACAAGTCATGGAACACCCTTTGTGGAATACCCTAAGCCTGTGAGATAACAGGGAATTATGTTCATTTGCAGCCTATCCGAGAATTATAATATTAAGGGAAAATACTTTTATAATCATAAACAGAAACTCCTCATATTTTATCTTTCCTAATGGAGGCCATGTGCATCTTGCCACCAATGTGACTGTTCTATATCTGACTCAGTAAAATTATTTTTTAGTAAAATAATTTTTAATACATTTTAATAGCAGAATACAGTTTGACCACTTATTTTCAAATATATTAATTTGTCAGAACTATCAGAAACAAATGAGAAGAGCCATGCTAATTTGCATAGTATTTTCTTTTTTTCTCCCTTTCACCCTCTTCTAATATTGATCATGTTCCTACCATGAACCGGAAACTGGGGATAGGAGGCAGGGGAGTGTGATGTTTAAGTTGGGTCAGGAAAAAATAGCATTTGTAAGGACTCTGAGGCTTGATTATAGTAAATATGTCATCTCCACTGAATTTCACACACACACAAACCTATAGAGTAGGACAGGTATGATCTCTGCGTGACCAATTGAGGAAATTGAAGCACTGAGATTTTTGTGTGACATGTCAGGGACATAAAATTAGCTAACCAGGAAAACCTGAATACACCTAAGTTCAAAAATCGATTTGCTTTTCACTACACAACTTTAATAGTTTTAGAAGTTGTCTATCTTCTAAAACTACACAACTTTAATAGTTTTAGAAGTTGTCTATAGTTAGGTCATACCTGAGTGGGACCACGAACCATTGAAAATAACCTCATGTGAAATGAAGTTTCACTCAATTCTTTGATTTTATAAGAGTGTTTTCCATATAGCATCTGAACCTCAAGACTCTTTAATTCTTAAGTGGAGAAGCATTTCTACTAACTTATTTAGTCACAAATACTTTTGGAAAATAGGTGAGGTGTAGCATAGCATGTACCTTTCAGGAAGACAGCGTCTAGCCATGTCCTGGAACTTTTTGACCCTTGAAGATTTTCTAGATAAAGCATAACTCATACTTTTAATATTGAAAATGCTAAGAAATAATTTCTGAAGTTACTTTCATGGAACCATAAGTTTTTATATTTCTGAAGAATCTCAGATATCATCTGGTCTAGCTGTACTATTTTGCAGATGACAAATCAGGCTGTATGATGTGCTCGGTTTCCAATATTGTGTTCCACAGAATTTCATTCCTTGGAGGTCCTCATACTATATTTCTTTCTTGGGAATTCATAACATATGCCAGGTTATTGAGAACTCTGAGATACTTCATTTTATTTTACCTAATGTTTTCCCAGTCTCTTAAGATCACATGATCAAAGAATACCTTTATTAAGTAACATCCATATTATTCCATAGAACACTCTTTATGAGATGGTACTCTGAAGAATTTTTATCTTTATATATTATATTGTATATTAGTATTCTAAATTATTTTGTTACAGTTATTTAAGAGTAATTTGAATTAATCTATAATGTATTTCACAAAATATCACACATAATTTGGAATGGATATTCTAATAATTTTTATGTTCATAGATTTTAAACAGATTAATTATATTTAGATTGTTGCTTAGCTTTCATATTAAAAGGTTTGTATAAGTATGGTGTATTATTTTAATGTTTAGTGGTAGTATTAAGGAAGTCACCATATTTTAAAAGAAGATTTTTGAAAAATTGTCAGCATAAGAATAGAAATTAAATTAAATGGCAGGTCATTGGTAGCTGTTCTTATAGAATCCAATAGAAATCTAGTTAAAATGATTTAAATGCCCGTTATCTCATTTTTGTTTTCTTTTAGCTGCTATGCCTTTTTTACCTTCTTCTCTGACAAACATCAAATTATCTCAAAACAGATTTACATGTGTTCCAGAAGCAATTTTAAATCTTCCACAGTAAGTTTATTATTTTAATTTTAAAGCCACACGAGCTGGAACAAAACCTTCAGAAACAAGGTTTTGATTTAGGCATATAAAATGTAATTGATTTCTAAACCTACTTAGCTTACTGTTTAAATCTATGAATGTTTGACATTCACTAGACAAAAGGCCCAACTTGTTACTTGGACTTTTAAACTTTTACATTAATTTGGTGTGTTATTGTGTAGTAACAGTTGCCTCCTATTTACTGAATAGTTCGCATTATGATACTCAAATGAGATTACATTGGCTGTCACTTTAACTATGCAAGGCATCATGCTCAGTGTTAGGGAACGCGGTGTATCACCCTGAGACAAGCAGGTGGAAGAGTGTGCCCTGCACAATGTTAATGAGCTCTAAGACCCAACCTCTGAAGAATCCTCCTAGTAATGAGTGAAATCGAAAAGAGATAGGGGGGCTATATATTTATAACTCCTCTACTTGAATAGAAGCAGGAATTTTAATGACCATTTTTGCATTTGTTAATTATGATTTCTCATGTGTCATAAACATGTGTAAAACACTCATTCTGAGATTGACATTTTTATGGTTCTGGAGCAGGGAAATTAGGCCTCAATTTTGCTTGTAATGGTTCTTATTCATGTAAATATTTCTAGTGAGAAGGCCTCCTTTCTAGCTCATCTGTACCTATAAGTACCCCAAAGCACACATGCATTCTTATATATAAATATTGTTAGTTTTAAAGTTCTTATTCTCTAGTGAAAATTACTGGTGATATAATTTTATGTATTTTGGAAACACTCACTTGGTTTTATCTTGACACTGTATTGTTTTAGCTTGCGATCATTAGACATGAGCAGCAATGAAATTAAATACCTACCAAGTCCTGCACACTGGAAATCTTTGAACTTAAGGGAACTCTTGTTTAGTCATAATCAGATCAGCATCTTGGACTTGAGCGAAAAAGCACATGCATGGTCTAGAGTAGAGAAACTACATCTTTCTCATAATAAACTGAAAGAGGTAAGAGGTCATCTTTATTTGCTTAAAGTTATTGCCATTTGAAAATAGGCTTGCGTAATTTGCATCATCAAAAATTATCATTTTAAAATCTGTCATTTTGTATTTCCTACTTTTTGAATAAGATCTAAACCTACCCTGAGATAAATTGGTATATTAAGAATGCTTAATTTCCATAAAAGACCACTTTTTGTGGTCTATTTTTTAATTACAGAAATATATCTATTTAACTATGAATGTGGTGTGTGTAATGCTTTAAATATGTTATTTAATCATGAAATCACTGATCTGTTACCAGACTCTCAGGTACTCTGCACTTCTAAAGTTGACACCGGGCCACATATAGCCGTGTTTTTCCCCTGACTTTCTTTCCTACATTCTTAAATTCCTGCATTCCTTTACCATACTACTCCTCATCCAAGTGGGCCAACGTCCTTTGCTTTACTCCATTGCCTCTGTTACAAATCTGAAATTGATTATCCATTGATCTCAGAAAAAAACTTTTTGGGGGGCCAAATTCAAAAGGCAAAAATAATTAAGTGTCTGAAACGGTGAGGTTCAGAATAACTGAATATTTTTTGGTACTTGATTTTTGCCAGAAAAATGAAT
Organism: Myotis brandtii; assembly: GCF_000412655.1. Taxonomy (NCBI): domain Eukaryota; kingdom Metazoa; phylum Chordata; class Mammalia; order Chiroptera; family Vespertilionidae; genus Myotis; species Myotis brandtii. The sequence continues at coordinate 1,393,132 of NW_005370683.1, forward strand.
GGTTTTTTTTTATTTTAAAAGTAATGAGCCCTAGCCGGTTTGGCTAAGTGGATAGAGTGTTGGCCCATGGACTGAAGGGTCCCGGGTTCGATTCCAGTCAAGGGCACATGCCCCGGTTGCGGGCTCGATACCCAAGTGGGGGAGCATGCAGGAGGCAGCCGATCAATGATTCTCTCTCATTATTGATGTTTCTATCTCTCTCTCCCTCTCCCTCTCTGAAATCAATAAAAATATTTTTAAAAAAATTTAAAAAAGTAATGAGTACTACTTAAAAATTTGGAATGGAAAAAACAAACTCTAGTTAACGTGCCACCTAACTTAGTTAAACAAAATTTAGTTGTATTTTAATAATATTAAGTTGTATATAAGCTTGTGATGACCAGATCTTTATAGTTTTACTGAAGAACAAAACAATGTGAGGGAGCAGATGATTGGATTTGGAAAGCTATAAAGACATTTGATTTCAGTGTTGTGAAAAGATGACATATGTTACCAAGGGAGCAAGGGTTTTCAAAGATTATAAATACGTGACCTAGTTTTGGGTAAGTCCCTTATATTTATCTCTTTAAGCATTCATAGTGAAAGCTGTGACAAGCACTTGGAAGGTTTTTGATCCCTGTTGAAAGGTTGTGCATGTCGCTGATGGGATCTCTGGTCCTCTCTGGCTCCCTATCAGCATCTTGTTCCTTGGCAGCACACGTCTTCCTTCCCACCAACAGACTTTGCCCTTTTTTTATTTCATTAAGATTCCTCCTGAGATTGGCTGTCTTGAAAACCTGACATCTCTTGATGTTAGTTACAACTTGGAACTGAGATCCTTTCCCAATGAAATGGGGAAATTGAGCAAAATATGGGATCTTCCTTTGGATGAGCTGCGTCTTAATTTTGATTTTAAGCATATAGGATGTAAAGCCAAAGACATCATAAGGTTAGATCATTTTATTTCCATTTGTTTCTGTTAAGTGTGTTTCAGATTTCTCTGTGACTTTGAGGGATATAGAATTACAAAATAAGAAAAAAATGTATAGTACTATTTAACATTAAGATGCTATGTATCATTTGCCTTTTATATAATGAACTAGAGGCCCGGTGCATGGATTCGTACACTGGTGGGGTCTCTCGGCCTGGCCTGCGCCCTCTCACAATCTAGGACCCCTCTGGGGATGCCGGACTGCCTGTTTTGGCCCGATCTCCTCAGGCTAGGCCAAGGGACACCACTGGTGCACAAATCCATGCACTGGGCCTCTAGTATGCATATAAGATCTTTGGTTAATCTCTTCCCGCTCTCCCCCTCCCCCTTCCTCTGAGATTCATCAGTCTGTTCCATGTTTCCATGCCTGTGTGTTGAGCATCTGCACCCTGTTGGTCAGTGTGTGTCATAGCTACTGGTGGAATGGTCGCTTAGAATATTTTTCCTCCTTATCATGTTTCTTGCTAGAAACAGACTCTAAAAGGAAAGTACTACTAGTTGGTCTCTTGTTACCAACTACACAATCTAAAGAAGTATAGCAGAATATAATGAATTCTTTTTTATGTCTTTATTGATTTGTAGAGAGAGAGGATAGAGGGATAAAAACATCAATGCCATAGAAATATCATTGATCAGCTGCCTCCTACACGCCCCCTGCTGGGGATTGAGCGCACAACCCTGGGCATGTGCCCTCACTGGGAATTGAACTAGTGACCATTGAGCCACACTGGCTGGGCTATAATAACTTCTTAAGCTTCATTTCAGATAGCAGATAGTTATATGTCTATTTTATTTTAAAGCATTATAGTTCCTTAAATAGTAAAACATTACTAACTTTGGTTTTGCTTACTGACCTTGATCATATTTGAAACCCCTGAAACTCCCCAGGTATCACTGTTTCTGGTGCTTACACTTTACAAATGTCAAATATTTTTGATAATGGACTTTATCTCCTTGTTACATTTTAAGCATATTAGTCTTATTGTTACCTATTCATACAATTATTTATTTTCATTTTCACAAAATTACTTATATCTATATTTATCTTACAGGTTTCAGCTCATTTATCACCCCGCATTGTGTCCCTGACTATAATAGCCATTAAGGCTGGGACTATGGCTGTATTTACTCATTGTCTGATAGTTGGCACAAATCCTGGCATACAATTTATAGTGTTTGAATTACCAGAGAACTGTATTTACCTAATTATCTTCTGCTTACATTTCAATTTATATTTAACTTTTAATGAAGAACTAGTAGCCCTGCGCATGAACCGTGCACCAGTAGCTCACCAGTAGCTTGCTGCCACCCTCCAGTAGCTCTCCGCCCACTGCCCTGCCCTCTTGTAGCTCCTCTCACCCCCTTCCTCCAGCCCCCTCATAGCTTGCTGCCTTGCCGGCTCCTGTACCTCTCCGCAGCCCGCTTGTAGCTCGCTGCCCCACCCTCCTGCTGATCCATGATCTGGTCTTACTCGGTCAGTCATTATGCTTTAAGGTGCAATGACCATTTGCACATCACATCTTTATTATATAGGATAATTTCTGTCCTCCTGAGCTTGATGCAATTTGAAAGGAAAGAGTTTGTTGCCTGCTATGCTAAACATGATGACCCCTGATTTTAAATAATTATGTATCATAATTTTTCCCTCTTGAAACTGAAAAGATGTTCATATGAATATTGGTTCAATTACTATAAAACATTTAGTGGAACTAGTTTTCAGTGTATTATTTAATATTATCAAGCTACTGTGTAAGTAAATCTTTTAAAATTTGTTTTACATTTTAGAAAAGACAAAGACCTAGAATAGTTTAGAAATTGTAGACATCCTTTGCTTTTTCAAAGAATGAGTTTTTTCAAAGAGTGGTGAATTCTGAATAGTTAATGGTCACTGGACCATTGCTTTTATTGTTTATTGGTGATGAAAACAGAACTTTAGTTGCATGTGAGAAAATGACTGATTTCAGTAATAGCAGGTAGAGATATGATCTGTCAGTTCTTATTTTCTCAAGTGTCAAAGAAACCAAGAAGAGTTATTCGGCTTTTTGGTCAGATCACCAGGACTGTTGGTCAGACCCCTGTTAGTTATGAGAATGGATCCGTCAATGATCTCTAAAATTCAGTTATGATTTAATTTCCTTCTCTAATTTTAAACTGTGGCAACATTTTAATATACTTAAAATGTACCTTTATATATTCATTATATCTTAGAGAACATTTAAAATCTATTGATATAAAGGTGGCTTTGTTAGCTACCTCTGGCATTTCTAAGTAGTTTCATCCAGTTTTTACACTAAGATGATTAGGAATAGCAATATATCTGATACTATAATCATTTATATATGGTAATTTATAATGTAACCAATATGACCTTTCCATGTATATTATACATATGCATATGTGATATATGTGAATATCCTATCTAATAAAGAGGGAATATGCTAATTGACCCTCATACTGTCACAAAGATGGCAGTGACCAACAGCCAATAAGGAGGGAATATGCTAATTGACTGCCACACCCTCAAAGATGGCGGCACCCACAGCCACAAGATGGCTGGCAGGGGAGGGTAGTTGTGGGTGATCAGGCCAGCAGGGGAGGGCAGTTAGGGGTGACCAGGCCATCAGGGGAGGGAAGTTGGGGGTGATCAGCCAGCAGGGGAGCAGTTAGGCGTCGATCAGGCAGGCAGGAGAGTGGTTAGGGCCGATGAGGCAGGCAGGCAGGCGAGTGGTTGGGAGCCAGCAGTCCCGGATTGTGAGAGGAATGTCCGACTGCTGGTTTAGGCCCAATCCCTGTGGGGCCTAATCCGGCAGTTGTACATCCCCCGAGGGGTCCCAGATTGGGAAGGGTGCAGGCTGGGCTGAGAGACCCCCCCCCCCCCAGTGCACTAATTTTGTGCATCGGGCCTCTAGTATACATTATATATGTCATCCATGAATATATATGTACACACACATATATAATGTACCCAATGTAACCTCACTATCAAGGTTTAGTATAACACTATGCATGGGTACTCTAACTTGGCTCTCTGTCACATGGATTTCCTAAAATTTTATACTTTATAATTTTTAGGGTTTTGTGTTAATTTAAATAAATCTCTGTGTGTGTGTGTGTATAAAATTCTAATGGGCATTGCAAACATTTTCACATTTTGATTATTTATGGTGATAGTGTAACATGTCATTGTGTTTGATAATGCTACCAATCATTATCAACTATACTAATATTAATAATAAAACATATGCATTAACAGCGTACTGAAAGACAAGTGCACTTTACTTATAAAAGTTGTGCATTTTTTTGAATACTATATTTTAAAAATCTGACATTTAAAAGAGTTTAATGCGCAAAAATTTACCTATATTTTAAGTATACTATTAAACAGTTTATTGTTTTATTTTTGTCTTTCTAATACCAGGTTTCTTCAACAGCGGTTAAAAAAGGCTGTGCCCTATAACCGCATGAAACTTATGATTGTGGGGAACACTGGGAGTGGTAAAACCACCTTATTGCAGCAATTAATGAAAACCAAGAAATCAGATGTTGGGATGCAAAGTGCCACCGTTGGCATAGACGTGAGAGACTGGCCTATCCAAATAAGAGGCAAAAGGAAGAAAGACCTGATTCTAAATGTGTGGGATTTTGCAGGTATTTATTTTGCTAGAATTTTAAAATCATATTGATCTCTTATTTAGAATTTGGATTTAAAAACTGAGTTTTCTGTTCCAATACTGCAAAGAGACCAGTGAATCCTATGGAATTATTCCAGAGCTGTTTACTTCTCCCCGCATTACCCTTGCCACCAGGATGGAGAAGTGTATGGAAGGGAATGTTAGAAACTGTAGGTGGCAGCTGAAGCTGAGTATGGGGTTCATAGCTAACACTTCAGCCAGAAGTTCTCAATCGCTAGTAAAAACTCAGTTGTAGTTTTCTAAACATCGTTGATTGTTTTTTTTCTTTTTTTTAATGCTAAATTGTGTATGGTATCATATAAAAAATTTGTTTTGAAAAAAAGCAGGCTAAAAAAGAGTCTCCAATCTCTGTTTAGGTCGGGAGGAATTCTACAGCACGCACCCGCACTTCATGACCCCGCGATCACTGTACCTCGCCGTCTATGACCTCAGCAAAGGGCAGGCGGAAGTTGATGCTATGAAGCCTTGGCTATTCAATATAAAGGTGGTCTATTCTAATCATTTGAGAATACGGAGTAATTTTCATTTTTTTTGTATGTAAGGTAATTTACTTTAGGCAAAGAGTTGCTTTAAGAGTTTTGTGGTTTTGTGTGTGTGTGTTTTTTTAAGAAAGTTAGCACTGAAATTTTGAGTTGGGAAATTTTCAGAGTAATTAAGCTGTGACATGAAAATAAGGTGTTCCATATTGGTGAGTGTTATAGATACTTGGAACCCTTTTCAGCTATAAAAATGGGAAATACACATGCTAAACTATGTTTATCATATTTTAAAATGGAATATGAGGTTTTCTAACTTAAAATAAGTTATGCTAAAGAAAACCAATCTGTGCAACTTTGAAGATGCATAGTGGCAATTTAGTATGAAGTTTTTCAGATCTTACACTTATATATGGAACCAGATTAATGTGCTCCTTTATTTACTTATTTATTTTGTAAACTGAAGTATAATTGACAATATGCTCTTATATTGGGAATCTCTCTTTGTTAGTTTCCACTTTATCCTTTGCTGTCAGTTATTCCTTACAAGCTCGTTTTGTAATTTTGGTAATTTTTTAAACCTTTTGTTGTTGTTTTTACTTTATTATCGTTAGCCAAAGTGAGCAAATATTACAATGGCAGTAATACTTTAGTGTTTTTTTTTCCCCATTGTAGACTTCAAAAAGCATGACTTTAGAAATGAATTCAAGAGATTGAATTTGCAGAGAAGGAAGAGAAAATATAAACCATATTATGACACTGAAATAATTTGTGGGTTTTTTAAATGCTTATTTTGAAGTCCAAAGCACACTTAGAAAGTTACCCACCTGAAAAGTGTTAATAATTGAATTGAGAAGACACATAAAAACGACTTATACATTTTCTTAATGTTACATTATTTTTCTTAGGATTAAGGAAAGAAAGGCAGCTGTTTTCTTCATGATGTCCTTTAATTTTTCACTTCCACTCGAGTAAATTTCAGTGGAAATGTAATCAGTATTTTGCGTCTTTCCCTGTAGGCTAGAGCTTCCTCTTCCCCTGTGATTCTTGTGGGCACACATTTGGATGTTTCTGATGAGAAGCAGCGCAAAGCCTGCATCAGTAAAATCAACAAGGAGCTCTTGAACAAGCGGGGGTTTCCCGCAATCCGGGATTACCACTTTGTGAACGCCACCGAGGAATCCGATGCTTTGGCAAAACTTCGGAAAACCATCATAAATGAGAGCCTCAATTTCAAGGTAACGTAGTTAATGCCTACTGGGGTCTGGTAGATAAGTCTAATTTATTACTTCTTATGCTATGCAACTGCTTAGAAATGGCAGAAGACTTGAGGTATTTTTCATATCTGTTAGCATTATTAAAGTATTTTCCGTTTTAAAATTACTCATGCCATACTTCATTTCAGGTTCATAGAAATGGGAATAAAAACAATTAGAGGGCCTGAGAGGATCTAGAAGAGGGAATGAGAGGCTGAGGGTGTTTCTGAGAGAACCTGAGCAAATGTTTCTGATGCCTTTCTCTCCCAGCTTCCTCCAGTGGTGATGTAATCAACAGGGTAAATGTTAATACTGGGGTCTTGGGATCATCTTTCTCCTGTTAGTTTTTTACTGTTTTTTCTTCTCCTGCTTCTTTCTTTGGGAGTTCCTTTTGTACACTCATCTTGCTATTCCAGGCTGCTCCTCCATACCTCTTGTTCCTTTGATTCCCGTTATAGATGTTTTTCCCTCAACATTGTTAGATGGCTTTTCACTTGGTTGCCGAGATCACTAATTTGGTTTTCATCAATGTCTAAACAATTTTTTTATTACATACAAACAGGGTTTTTCATTTTAGGAATGATGTCTTTGATTTCTAAAGTGCCTTTCTAATAAATCAAATGCAATTCATTGGATTTTTAAAGCACAGATAAATTAGTTACCAGGCAGGATACTTAAAAATATTTTTATTCATTTTAGAGAAGAAGGGAGAGGGAGAAAGATATGGAAACATCAATGATGAGAGAGAATCGTTGAATCCCTGCCTCCTGCACAACCCACAATGGGGATTGAGCCTGCAACCTGGGCATATAACCCAACTGGGAATCGAACTGTAACCTCCTGGTTCATAGGTTGATGCTCATCCACTGAGCTACACTGGCCAGGCAGAACATTTACTTTTAATACTTACAGGAGAGAGATTTTCCAGCGTCCTCCAGACAGCATGGTGTAAACTGTGTGGAATAGGCCCTGACATTGTAATATGAGAAACACAGTGGTGACCTTCATTGTTAGTTCCTGTTGGCTTAGCTCATTAGCACTAATGATGTAGGCATGGCTTGTAACTAAGGGGTTGTTTTGCCTGGACAGTCCCAGCATAATTATAAATAGTGTCCTACAATGTCCTCAATCAAGCATTCCGGTCTGGATGATAAATGTGATGGTCGCCCTGGTTATAACGTGTCTGCCAGTTTAGTTTAGTTCTGTCCCATTTCCACTGATTATGCTCCTATCCAAAGCCTAATGAGCCTGTTGTGAATGTGCTGGTCTTCGTGGTGTCCCAGGAGACAATTTGCATGTTTGTATCTTTCAGCACATTTATCTCAGTCACTGGAAGGTTTTGCCAGTGGTGGATCACTCGTGGCATTTTATGTAAGATGAATGGTATTTTATTTTATTTGCTAAGTTTCCTACTCTCTCATGGGACATATGATTAGAGATTAACATGACTTTTAAGAAACAAATATACAAAAGTCATTCATCCAGTTAAATATTACCTTTATCCAGGTGGTTTTCTTCTGAGACTATACCTGTTGTTACTTATACTATTTTAATAGCTTCTCTTTTTATCATTACTGTTAGAGCGTATATTATATTTTTTAAAAAGACTTCTTGGAGGTTGTTTGTTTTGAAAACGCCTGAATTTTGTTGGAACAAACTCTATGGATAAAGTGGTTGGTTCATCAAGCTGGACTAGTACTGCTTTTGTCTAATAACATGTTGTCACTATCAATCAGTAAAAGCATATTTCTTCCTGCATTTATACATGAAATCTGAAGGCAACACCATGCAAGGATGTAAAAGAAATGTTTTGAAAAATAGAAATGTTATTTGAAGAAAGGTATATATTGCTAATGCATACATCATTCTGGCATTTTTGTTTGAAAATTCATTTGATTGCTTTGCAGAATAGTGACTCTTTTCGATGACCTAGAACCAATGAGCCTGCTAGACCTTTAATATTCTTTTCTCCCTGCAGTGCTTCAACCCATATTCAAATAGCAGCCTTTAATCTACTGGAGATCGTTCTTTTTGCCCTCTCATTTTTTCTTCTTTCTTTTATCTTGGCTCTTTTCTAATATTTTCCTGTCTCACCTTTATTAACATGTATCTGTGCAAACTCTAGAATAAAACTGGTGTGTGTGTGTGTGTGTGTGTGTGTGTGTGTGTGTGTGTGAGAGAGAGAGAGAGAGAGAGAGAGAGAGAGAGAGAGAGGAGAGAGAGGCTGTTGGTGACCTGACACAAATTAAAAGAAATAGGACAAAACAGAACAATACCCCTTTCAATTTGTCCAACCCATTAGCAGGTATTCTTTGCTGGCCCTGGAGCCGAGTCCTATAAAATTCATCTTTTTTTCTACATGATTTGCTTTCTGTGAAAACCCTTGTTTATTTCTAACTGTAGGTTTGCCTCCTTGAGTTAAAACATAAACTTCAACCTGAAGTTTTGTTTTATTTTAATTTATAAATAATGCAGAGAGGGATTGTGAAAAGTGGAGATTAGTAGAGTTATAGTTAATTTTCTGGGGAAAGGGATAGATGAACACAGTCTTTCAAATTACTGTTCGGAGGTAAATATGTAAATAATGGTTATGGCAGCTGTAAATGAAGCTCCTTAAGGTTCTAGTTACAAGTAGAAAAAGAGCAAGTTAAATTTTATGTGTGTTTATAAACCCTATTTCTATTTGTAATATGTTTAATAATTTAGGTAGGAATTTTGGTATGTCAGGTAAACAACGTACAAGAATATATTCATGGGTCCAGAAATGGGGAGAGTTTGCCACCTGGTGGTTCTCAAAGGCATTTTAGTTACTATTGTTAGAGCTTTATTTCTATTTAAAATTAGATTTTCATGGGAAAAAATGTGTGGAAAAGACTGTCATTATCGGAAACATCATCTTAAGGCAATTTAACATATTTTTATTTTACATTTCAATTAGTATGCAGTTATTTTTTAAAATATATTTTATTGATTTTTTACAGAGAGGAAGGGAGAGGGATAGAGAGTTAGAAACATCCATGAGAGAGAAACATCGATCAGCTGCCTCCTGCACACCCCCTACTGGGGATGTGCCTGCAACCAAGGTACATGCCCTTGACTGGAATCAAACCTGGGACCCTTCAGTCCGCAGGCCGACGTTCTGTCCACTGAGCCAAACCAGTCAGGGCTAGTATGCAGTTATTAAATTCAGAGTGTCACAGAACAGAAGTCATCCTCTTTTGTCAGTGTTTTTGGATGACTTTTTATTTTCTCAAGTTTAAGGTTTTACAAAAAGCCTAGTTTAGGTGAGGAGATATCATGTCTGTCTCCAGGCTTCGCTGTTGATACGTACATTAATATAACATTTGCAAATAACAAGCACAGAATTTAATGTTTTACCTCAGGGTGTGGATATTTTCATCTAATAAGCAAGGTTCAAAGCTCTTGTAGTACTGATTGCTTATGTTAGCATATCTATTGCATATATGTTTAATGTCTTAAAAAACAGAAGATCTTTTATTTATGGTTAGGTTTTTGCTATGTATTTTCTGGATTGCTGGGTAAATAATTCCATACTATTTTATTTGATAGTCTTTTCAAATTGGTTTCTGTGTTCATATTTTTATGTTATTACCATTTTATTTATCCCTCAAAATTTAAATGATTTAAATCACATTTTGATTTTAGTTGAAAACACACTTCTGAATGATATACCCCTTTCTTTAAACCTATTAGCATTGAATTTACCCACCACCTGACAAATATATGAATACAATGGATTTTTTACAGCTTGTCATTTTTAATCACATAGATCCGAGATCAGCCTGTTGTTGGGCAGCTGATTCCAGACTGCTATGTAGAACTTGAGAAAATCATTTTATCAGAGCGTAAAAATGTGCCAATTGAATTTCCTGTAATTGACCGGAAACGATTATTACAACTCGTGAAAGAAAATCAACTGCAGTTAGATGAAAATGAGCTTCCTCATGCAGTGCACTTCCTAAATGAATCAGGTTTGGATGTTTATTTGTTTCAAATTCTTTTCAAAGCGTGGCTATGGTAATTTATAAAAATGGATCTGAACCGTACTAGAATTTGCAGGCGCTATTTAACAGAATAGCTCCAGAATTCTTTCATAGGCCGCTAATGTCTATCTTCTTGGAAGATCATCATGTGCATTGATGTTAAATCATATGTCATGTCATAAGAAAAACATTGGAAACCATCTAAGGGCAACAATGGAAAGAATAAAAGTTAAAATGTGTGGGTTCCAGGTCTTGACTGTACTAGTCAGGAACTGTGGAAGCCTGAGTATTAGGCATATCCTTTCAAAGTATCAAATGAATTTAGTGTGTGTGGAAGTGGCTTGCCTACTGGAGAAGAGAATTATTATTGGAATGGTCTAACGGGGCACTTTGAGAATCAGTGGTTGCCTGAGATGCAGCTATGAGTGCAGATCTTGCTGTGTTACATCACATATTGTCAGCACGACCTCGTACATAACAACTCTCAATTATGTACTTGATCAGTATAAATAATTTATTAAATTATAAATAATATAATTTAATATGAAATTATATAAAATTTCATATAATTTTTTATATGAAATTTTTTTTCACGTGGATTATAATCTGTTCCTTCTTCCCATCATTCTTAAACCAGTAGCTTCCTAGGATATTCTGTGTCTCTTACCTCTATTTGAAAAATGAAATGTGCCTTTGTATCGCATATTTAGAAAGCCAAAAGGAAAATTATAAATTTCTGTGTGCTTGTAAATATATGCCCTGCAATACATAGCATTGTCTCAAATATGCTTATATATGATCACTGAATATCATTAAAAGATACTTCTTTATAATATTGGATGTTAGGGCTGGAGAGCTAGGATGCCCATGCTGACATTGTCTCATATGTCAATGAGGAGGTTGGACTAGATTCTCTTGCTCTTTGATGTTTGTATATTCTAGATTTCATGTTTTGTTGTTTGATTTTTTTTTACTCCAGGGGTCCTTCTTCATTTTCAAGACCCAGCACTGCAGTTAAGTAACTTATATTTTGTGGAACCCAAGTGGCTTTGTAAAGTCATGGCACAGGTTGGTGTCTTATATTTTTGTGACATGGGGGTAATGATAGAAAAGGAGAATAAATGGCACCCAGAGCGTTGAACATTGTAGAGATGCTGTTCAGTTAAGATAGAAACTACAGTAAATATAGAAAACTATAGGGCACTTCATGTAGAAAACTGCTTAAAGAAGAGCTTTGTAGAAGAAGGGAAGGTACCTAAGAATTTACTTTCACGCCTTTAATGTCTGTAATGACGGATGTTTGTACCACTGAGTTCCATGGCGCTTTCCTAGATCCTGATCATATCTTTGGTTTGGTTGATTTAGTCAATTGTATGAAAACTTTGTGAAAATCCTTGGAGTAAATATATATAAGAAAATTGGGTCGTTGAGCCTGTGAAACCTCTATCTAGACAACATGGAGGGGAATTTTGACTCTTGAGAGAAATGATCTGAGTTCTAAATACTTATAATTTTTGAAAACTTTGGATTGCAGTAGTAATAGCTATTTTTTCTTCATTTATATTTCATATGGAAAATTATTTCTTCTATTGATAATTACCATTGAGTTTATATTAATTAGTTATAATAATCCATCAACATAGGTTTGCTACAGAATGTCACTCAGGGGAACACACTAGCTCAGGTTTTTTCAACATCAACTCTTAGGGCCAGATAATTCTTTGTTGTGCATTCTAGGATAATAGCAGCATCTTTGGCCTCTACCCTGTAAATATTAGTAGCATCTTCCTAGTTTTGACCACCGATGTGTTCAGACATTACCACATATTGCTGGGGATGCAAAATCACCCTCACAAACAGAGGTGAGCTCAGGGAGGATGTCTCTAGCATCTGCATTCACTGGCATTTATTTGGTTTATGAGTATAATTTATAGTTTTGCATGTGGCTCCCAGAATCCCTTAAATAATTATATCCTCTTACATTAGGAGTCTCTCTTCCAATTAAACTATAATGGTAATTAAATTCCCTCAGCTAATCTTGAATGATAGTTCCTAAACTCCAACTAAAGAAACTTATTTGGATCTAAATCCTATAACACAGAACTTGGGAGCATATTGAAACATTATTTTAATTGGCCATCAATTGTAATGTGGTAGCAATGACTATTTTGGTAGCGATTATTAGGTAGCTTTTTATCCTTCTGCACATGTGCCATGGAAAGTGTGATTGTACTCATCTGCTCCATGATAATGGAGCCAGTCAAGTGACTGGTCAAGAGCACTAGCTCTGAGCCATCGTGACCTGTACTCAAATCTCTTATGAAACTTACTTTGTGACATTTCTTAATGATTTTAAGCCTTTTTTTTTTACTTACAAAATAAGGATAGTAACAATTTTAACTTCTACATTGCCTTCCTAGTTCAGTGTAACTGAGCAGTATATGTTAGCTAGTTTCATATTTGACACATTTGGTGATTAAAGCTTATTATTTTAGGAAATGAAAAAAAAATCTTCAAAACCATACAGATGTATTTGAGCAGTTTTGGAAAGTGTGCCAGTATGGAGCTAAACAACAGCAACAAAATCTGTGCAGTAGATGCATTCTCAACAGCAAAAGGAGTTTTAAATATTCAACCCTGAAGGTTTTGTTGTCCTAGTGCAGTGATGGCGAACCTTTTGAGCTCGGCGCGTCAGCATTTTGAAAAACCCTAACTTAACTCTGGTGCCGTGTCACATACAGAAATTTTTTTATATTTGCAACCATAGTAAAACAAAGATTTATATTTTTGATATTTATTTTATATATTTAAATGCCATTTAACAAAGAAAAATCAACCAAAAAAAAAATGATTTTGCGTGTCACCTCTGACACGTGTGTCATAGGTTCGCCATCACTGTCCTAGTGGCATGCTATAACGCTCTATCTAGTCAAGAAAAGGCTGGATGTTGCACACAGAAGTGATGTTTTTTCTGTGTGAACTAGGAACATTGAAAGCTGCACACATGTGGACACTATTAGAGTCAGTGGATTAAGGAAGTGGTTTGTATCCAAATCACAATCTATTAGCAAAAGCAGATTTCTACCATGACCACAATAAACTCTCTGATAATTCTATAGAATAATTAAGTTGAAACTCCATGGCAGTTCTTCTCATTAGAATGGTTATGTTGTAAACATGTTAATTTAAGTGAAAACCAATTCAAGAATTTGAATAGCTCAAAGTTATTTTGAAAGATAGGCCTAAAAGGTTAATAAAATGATAATGTAAATTTCTTATTAACTTAAAAAATAAATAGCACAATTCTATTTATGCTGATACAGTGAATTGCAATGTCATTTTCACTGAGGTTTATAAAGAATGGAAGCTATAAATAATCAAGTGAAAACAAGAATGACTTGTCCAATACCCATCATGAAAAATAAATAGGGATATTTGCCTACATGAATCAGCAAACAAGGGCAGGAATAATTTCATGGTGCAGAAGTGCTAATGAGCCCACCCTCCCTCTATATGCCCTGAGCTGTTAGGTCACTACACTTATTAAAGAAGGTTCCATCAACACACAGAGAACTTTGCAAAACTCATTTAACTGTATGATACAAGATATGAAAGGGGCTTATTGAATTAATCGGGTGGAGTATTAAAAAATTTGCATGGCAATTTAGTCTTGGTAACGTGTGAAGGAATTTGAAAAATTCTCATTACTTGCATAAGGGCTTAGGAAAGCCTTATAAGTTACTAGGCTGAAGGAATATTAGTAAGTCTTTTAAAGTGACAAAATTAAGATAATATTTCAGTTTTCTATTGCTTTTTAACAAGATACCCCAAAGCTTGGAGGCTTAAAATGTCGGCTGTTTATTAAGCCGATCTGTGGCTGATTAGGCTCAGTTGAGTGGTCTGGTCCGCAAGGCCTTGGCCAGGGTCATTCCAGTGGCTTTCCTCATTGAACTGGGCTGGAGGGTCCAAGAAGGCTATGCTCACAGTTTGGTGCATTGGTGCTCCTCTGTGTGCCTCTCATGTGGCTCCTCCTCCTAACATCTAGGCCCGGAACTGGTGTAATGTTAGTTCTGCCACATGCTAGTGGATGGAGCAACCCCAGGCCAGTTCAGATTCGAGGGGAGAGGAAATGGACTCCACTTCCTGAGGTACTGAGCAGCATGCATGTATAGGGAGAGAAGGAATTGATATGTCCATCTTTGGAAACTACCACAAAGAATGGTGGCACATATAGATATATTTAAAAAAGCAAGCACAAACCTCTTTTAAAACCAATTGGTCTAAGTAAAATGAATTAGCATAAATATATAAGGATGGCTTACCTAAATACACGGGTTACTCTGTGCTTTCCAAGGATTATCTCATTTACTTCTCAGAACAGCCTTCTTAAATGGTACTGTATTAACTCTCATCTTGAAGGTGAAGAAGTTAAGTGACAGGGAGGTAAAATAATTTATCCAAAATTATACATTGGGATTTCAGACAAAGTGGTTTGACAGCGGTGTTTATAAATCTAACCCTAGGATAAAATGCTACAAATTTCATTTTCTCAAAATCCACCCATCTAACCTTATTTATTCAAACTATGTTCTAGATATTGTTCTGGTGCTGGAACTGTAGTACTAGACAAGACAGCATCCCTATACTCATGAAGCTGACATTCTAATGGGAGGAAATGACCAATAAGAAACACTTACATGTCAGGTGGTACAAAGTACTACAGAGAAAATATAAAGTATGGTTGGTAGCAGAGCACGAGTTGTTAAACAAGGTTATAGTCACTTAATAACAATAACACACCAAACAATTCTTTTTACCTCCTAAGTTGTAAGAATGATCTGGGACATCTATAAAGTATACAATATGGGATATGTCCCAAAATATAGGTTGTTTAAAAAAATTATTTTTTGATTACAGTTGACATCAAAATATAATTTTTACTCTTTAACAACTCATTATGCATTTTTGTTGGATATCATTATGCTTATTGATTCAATAAACATTATCTGTATAAAATAGAAATACAGAGATGAGTAAGAAAAGTCCTGAGCCCAAGGATTTTACAATCCAACATTTCAGCCAACTACATAATGTAAATAATGTTTGCTCCTATTTAAGTATCCCTTATACATAGATCTACTAAAGAAATTAAGCACAAACCTCTTTTAAAAATGAACTTGGCTAAGTAAAATGAATAGGAATATGTAGATAGTAATGGCTAACACATGAGGACTTAATATATGCCAAAAATCTCAAGGCAATCTAAAGACAGTTATTTTTTTATTGTTTAAAGTATTACATATGTCTCCTTTTTTCCCTTATTGACCCCCTCCTGCCACTTATATGGATGCATACAAGTCCTTCGGTTGATCTCTTACTCCCCTCCCTTCTGCCCCCCAACCCTCTCTGGCCTTCCCACTGCAGTTTGACAATCAGTTTGAGGCAGCTCTGCCTCTGTATCTATTATTGTTCAAAAGTTTGTAATGGTCTTTATTATCCATGAATGAGTGAGATCATGTGGTATTTTTCCTTCATTGACTGGCTTGTTTCACTTAGCATAATGCTCTCCAGCTCCATCCATGCCGTTGCAAATTGTAAGAGTTCCTTCTTTTTTACAGCAGCATAGTATTCCATCGTGTAGATGTACCACAGTTTTCTAATCCATTCATCTACTGATGGGCACTTAGGCTGTTTCCAGATCTTAGCTATGGTGAATTGTGCTGCTATGAACATATGGGTGCATATATCCTTTCTGATTGGTGTTTTTGGTTTCTTGGGATATATTCCTAGAAGTGGGATCACAGGGTCAAATGGGAGTTCCATGTTTTGTTTTTTGAGGAAACTCCATACTGTCTTCCATAGTGGCTGCACCAGTCTGCATTCCCACCAGCAGTGCACAAGTGTTCCTTTTTCTCGACATCCTCTCCAGCACTTGTCGTTTGTTGATTTGTTGATGATAGCCATTCTGACAGGTGTGAGATGGTACCTCATTGTTGTTTTGATTTGCATCTCTTGGATGATTAGTGACTTTGAGCATGTTTTCATATGTAAAGACAGTTACTTTTATTATCTCACTAGAGGCCTGGTGCACAGATTCGTGCACTGGTGGGGTCCCTCAGCCTGGCCTGCACCCTCTCACAATCTGGGACCCCCCCAGGAGATGTCGAAGGCCCAGTGCACAGATTTGGCCCAATCCCTGGAGGCCAGGCCAAGGGACCCCACCGGTGCATGAATCCGTGCACCGGGCCTCTAGTATTCATATAAGACCTTCAGTTAATCTCCCCCCCCCGCTCCTCCCCCCTTCCCTTTGAAATTTATCAGTCCATTCCATGTTTCCATGCCTGTGTGTCTGCCCCCTGGTGGCCAGTGTGCATCATAGCTACTGGTTGAATGGTAGAATGGTCGAAAGGTCAAATGGTCGCTTGGGCTTTTATATATATAGATTTTACAGAAAAGGAAACTGTGGCTTGAAGACATTAAGTACCCTTTCCCAAGGTCACACAACTAGAAATTGAGCCTGTGTTGAACTTGGGTTCTTCTGACTTATGTTTTTAACTGCTGTGATGATGATCAAAGCTCAAAAGTATAGTCTCCATGTTAGAATCACATGGGTTTCTTGTTAAAAAAGCAGTTTCCCAAGCCTTACCCCAAACCTACAGATATCGACTCTGAGCAGAGTCCAGCAAAATGCAGCAGTTCCTTTGTTTGAAAATTAGTAAACTGTACTACACTGCCTCTCTTCTCATTGAGGAAAAACACCTTCTACTACATAAATATATAGTGAAAGTTTTATTAGAAACCATTGGTGATAACATAGGCTGGAAGATAATTTCCCTAGAAATATATTATTAATGAAACTGTAATAAGAATGCAGGGTATTAGATTGATCTGCTGATTAGAACTGGGGAAGGCTTTGAGCTTCATTGGCTTTGGAGGATCTTCATAATTTCAGATCTGAATTCCTTAATTTAATAACTTTGTGAGGGTATTTTTTTGAGTGGATGCTTTTTTTTTTGTGGGGAGTAGGCTTCTAAGTAACATGGCTGCTAGTTAGGGAAGTTAGGTCCTGTGTTATATTTGACAGTGTTACAATTCTTCTGATTATTTTCACTAAGTAACCTGACAGAAAATGCTTTAAATTCAAAACTTTTCACAAAGTAAATTCCAGTGATTATAAGTGTAAATCTTTCAGATTTTGACAGAGAAAGTAGAAGGCTTTCCAAAATATCCTAAAGGAATTATTTCACGTAGAAGTGTGGAAAAATTTCTTTCAAAGAAAAAGAGATTTCCAAAGAACTACACACAACAGTACTTCAAACTCCTAGAAAAATTTCAGATTGCCTTGCCAATAGGAGAAGAATATTTGCTGGTTCCAAGCAGGTAAACCAAAAACTTAACATTTAACTACCCTATAGAAACTCACCATCTATTATATTGTTTTAATTGTCAGAATAACTTTGATCTATGATTAATGTACTAAGTCTTATTTTTGCTTATTGTGTAAACGTTCTTCTGAAGTAAAACACTTTTAATGAAAACACTACATTTGACATTTTAAAGACAGAGTGACTTATTTTATGTCTATAATTACTATTTGGTTTACAACTGTTTATTTAATAAAGGTAAATAGTGGAGATGTGTGTGTGTGAGTGTGTGTGTGTGTGAGTGTGTGTGTATCCTTACACAGTAATGAGAGAGTGATATCAGACAAATTCTGGGGATATAGTGAGTTTTTATCAGAGTTTTAAAAGAATTTGTAGCAGTGAATTTTGAGAGGAGAGGAGAAACACAATGGAGGGCTCATTTCCGGCCCGGTATTATAGACATTTTTCTTATTGCTTTAGAAGCACCTGAGGAATGTTAGAAAGTAATATGACATTGAAAAGTGCAAATTGCATTGATGGATGGATGGTGACTGATTCTAAAAATAGATATATACTTTTTTTTGGACATGCAATCTTTTCAAGTTTTATATAATCCCTTGCTTGATACTTGTTTGTGCATAACCAATTATAACAATTTATTTATTAGTATAAATAATAATACTGAAAAAATTCATGCTCTACTCCATCTGAGCATGCATTTGAATTGATTAAATAACCATTGAAATTTTAAAAATATATTTTTATTGATTTCAGAGAAGGGAGAGGGAGAGAGAGATAGAAACATCAATGCTGAGAGAGAATCATTGATCTGTTGCTTTTTAATGCCCTACACTGGGAATCAAGGCCACAGCCCGGGCATGTGCCCTGATCAGGAATTGAACTGTGACCTTCAGGTTCATAGGTCGATGCTCAACCACTGAGCCGCACTAGCTGGGCCATTGGATTTTTAAAATAGGAAGAGTATGTAGCAAAAGAAAAACATGCAATTGCTTTGAATATTTATCTTCAATTCATCAATTTCAAGTCATAAAGCACTTTGGTCAACATGGTTGGGTGTTTTATGAAACTATGTAATGATGCGATGTCCTTTTCCCTTTAGTCTGTCTGACCACAGGCCTGTGATAGAGCTCCCCCATTGTGAGAACTCTGAAATTATCATTCGACTATATGAAATGCCTTATTTTCCAATGGGATTTTGGTCGAGATTAATCAATCGACTACTTGAAATTTCACCTTACATGCTTTCAGGTAGAGGTAAGTATTTAATGAAGACAATATGTAGAGAAGTTAGGGGGAAAACACATTAAAAATAACATGCAATTTTCACAGAGCTTACTTATTTGTAAGGCACCAGAAAATCAGAAAATAAGCTTATACAACTTCATATTGGCCAATATAAAGACATGTGGTCAAATAAGTGTAACAATTTGTCAAGAAGAAAATTCCACAGGTCCTCACTTAAAGCCCATTTGTTCATATTTTAGACACATTTAAAATATGTATGAATAGTTTGCTTTCTATGCCAAAGCAGATTAGAAGCAATATTTTTACTTAACGCCATAAACCTGAAATCTATCTTAGGTTATCTACTGGACATTTTGTGTTGTTGTGTGTTTTTTTTGGTGTTGTTGTTGTTGTTGCAAAATTAAGGATAAAATATTTAGCATCATATTTAATAACTAAGATGAGGACTATCAATCATTATTTCAATACTTTTTTTCAAAGCAAATATATCTCTATTACTGTCAATTTGGGGGGTGCAGTTTTTCCCCCACCTTTAATTTATGGGGTAGTTAATAATTAATGGGTATAACTGGGTCCATTTAAACTTCTTTCAGAACAAGCACTTCGCCCAAACAGAATGTATTGGCGACAAGGCATCTATTTGAATTGGTCTCCTGAAGCTTATTGCCTAGTAGAATCTGAAGTCTTAGATAATCATCCAGAGAGTTTCCTAAAAATTACAGTTCCTTCTTGTAGAAAAGGTAAGGAAATTAATTCAAAACATTGAACTGTACCACTAAAGAAATCTAAACTTAAAAAAAACTTTATAGCTTCTCTTTGTTAGCTTTGTGACAGAATAAAGTTCCAATAGGGTGGTGATGAGCTCTTCTCTGGATTATGTAGGCTGTATTATTTTGGGACAAGTTGTGGACCACATTGATTCTCTCATGGAAGAATGGTTTCCTGGGTTATTGGAGACTGATATTTGTGGTGAAGGAGAAACTTTGTTGAAGAAATGGGCATTATATAGTTTTAATGATGGCGAAGAACATGAAAAAATCTTACTTGATGACTTGATGAAGAAAGCAGAAGAAGGTATGTGTTGATGCAACTTACAGATGTTTTTAAGTGATGTCTCAATATTTGTAAAGTGAGTTTTGTTATAAATGTAGAGACTATTCTTATCCATGGGAGATGTGTTAGAGTACATTACATTCAATTATAGTGAACATTCAGGAAAATGGATTATATTTGTTACCCGTAAGAGCATGTATTCTAAATTGAGAGGAATGTTGGTTTTAGAGGATGAATATTGCCACATTGAGCAACATAACTTCATCTGTGAAATGGGAATACTAACCAAAACTACTTAATACAATTATTATAAAAATTAAAATAGATTATACATGGAAATAACTTAGCAACATGTCAGCCATGTAATAAGTGCTCCACGAATGTGGCAAAAGATAGATAATGTCCTAGTCAGATGTTGGATAGTCTAAGGCAGTTCTGAATTCTGCTTTCTAATGAGTGAACCTAGGAATGAGTTTTAAAATTCCAATAGATAGGTATTAATTTAACCTTTAAAACTTTATCAAATTTTCTAGAGAAAAATAGGAGTGGTAAGAAAACCTAAAGGACTGATTAGAAATAATAGAAAACTTGTGAAAGTCATAATCACAAATTTATATGCATTCTTTTATGTACTTCTCAGGAGACCTCCTAGTAAATCCAGATCAACCAAGGCTCACCCTTCCAATATCCCAGATTGCTCCTGACTTGATTTTGGCTGACCTGCCTAGAAATATTATGTTGAACAGTGAGAAATTGGAATTTCAACAAGCTCCAGAATTTCTCTTAGGTAACTATTTTTGTTAGTTTGAAATAAAATGTAGGATGCATTTTTCCTAGTAATCTATAAAATTTTCAAATATAATTGTGTTATCATGGTTTTTTGGTGTTTTCATATATTTATCATAATGTTTTTCTCCCCTTTGGAATGATATATTTTAAAGTAATATGTTTTGGATCTAGAATTTGCTTTGCACACAGTCTTGTAGATTAGGTTTGAGATGAGGGTGAGACTAACATGGAAGCAAATATATTTATAAAATATATCCTTGCACTTTCTTTCATTTCCAGGGTTTGGAAGGCAGATAAAGAGGTTTTTGAATGACTGATACAGCCATTTTTCAGTCTCAAAAAAGACAAAGTGGATTACCAGTTAGCTTTGATGCAAGGCATGGGGCAAATAGCTATGATAATTTTTCAGTTTTGACTCCAGATTAACCACAAAAAGAGTTTTGTTTTTATCATCTATGGAAGGTGGGATAAAAACTAGTTTGGAGAAAAGATAATGAATGCGCCTTTTGGTGGAATGTGAGATTTAGAGGAGCATGTCAGTGGAAATCTCCCAACACACATTTGTACATAGAGTTCAGTGGGTAGCTTGTGAAATAGTGAAAATCCTGTCTGTAGGGATCGATTAAGTTAGGGAGTAGATGGGGTCATTGAGTGGGGAGTGTGTAGATGGAAGACAGGAAGACTAGGGATAAGACCTTTAGGCCCATCTTAGTTTATGGAGCAGAAGAAAGAAGAGGAATCATTAAAGGAGACTTGATTCAATGAAGCAAGCGGGTCCGATTTATCTTCAAGTATACAACAGGTATAATTACACCAGACACAATTCAGTTTTTCTGGTTGGACAGATCAACTTATGTGCTTTGTACTTTCTTTTCAAAAGGTGATGGCAGTTTTGGATCAGTTTATCGAGCAACCTACGAAGGAGATGAAGTGGCTGTAAAGATATTTAATAAACATACATCACTTAGACTGTTAAGACAGGTAAGAAATCCAATAACATTACCAAATTCAACCATACACTGTTAATCTCCTGGAACTCTTGTATTGCACATGTTTGTGAAAATGCAAAATGATGACCATGTTTTCCCCCCAAATTTATTTAAGTTTAATTATGAAATCCCATGTTATCCTCTCTTCATGGAGGAAAAAAGTTTTGTGTTTACCTTGTTGAAAACAAAGAAAAGATCATTTTCTGATAATTCTTGTTTTCAGGCTTCATAGTTATATACTACATGTACAGAAGAAAAAGGGTACCTCTTTTGAGGTCTTGTATTTCAAAGGAATCAAAATTTATGCACAGCAGCCCATTTAAAAACGTTTCTTGGCCTCAATTAAATCACATTTTCTTTTCTCAACAAGCACTTATGTTCAGGGTAATGCTGTGTGCTGATTGGCTTATGTGCCACTGAACCAATCACTACGTTAACAAAGGTGGTATTATTTAGAGTATCCCCACCTTTCCCCAAGGCTGGGGATGGGGTCAGTTCTCCTAAAGTTGATGGGCTGCATGGGTGAAGGTTGGATACCCCAGCAAGAAGCAAGGTATTCTTAGAAAGAAAGAACGGTGACTGGATGTTGAATGCATAACCAGAGTGGTCACTCCAGTACCCTCTCTTGTTTTAAGTACTGGTGGGTATTTATTTCTTTTTTTCTGAGTTTTTCCTTGTGCTGAGTCAACTCAGCCAAGGGTTCGAAAGCCCGAGTGAGGGCAGGGAAGGATGAAGAAATTACAGACAGAAAATAAGCTGGGTCTAGGTGGATCTTCCTGTGCCTGGCTGAGGCCACAGAGAGAGATCCAGAGGCAAGCTGAGCCTTTATTTTATAGCCAGAGGTAAACAATGTAGTGGTCACCATAGTTACAATGTTCTTGTGAGTTTCACTTGTTTTGGCAGCACTTGCTACATCTCCCTCAGCCCATTAGCTTCCCAGATAAGATCTAGGGAGTGTCATAAGGTCAAGCCTAATTATGCTAAGAGGGCTGTGTTCTCTAAGCTGGGACTTGTTTGTGGCTTTGCCAACAGGTCAGTCCGAGGCTTAACCCTATACCTGTGCCCTACATTTCCTGACAGTAGGAATGAGGGAGGGAGACAGGGTGAGAAGAGAGATAAAATCCAATCTGCCATCTTATACCAGAAAATCAATTATATTTTTGAATTTGTTCATTTTTTCTTTTGCCCTTGATTCATTAAAAAAAATATTTTGTGCCTGAATCTGAATCTAAATAACTTAGAAAAGGCACAGTTACAATATATTAGTTACTCTGAATAATAAAAATAATTTTGTGTCTGTGCAAAATACTCTGGAGTAATTTTAATTATTAGTACTAGAAGTCACACTATAGCTCTAAGGCAGTGATTCTCAACCTGTGGGTCGCGACCCCTTTGGCGGTCGAACGACCCTTTCACAGGGGTCACCTAAGACCATCCTGCATATCATATATTTACATTAAGATTCATAACAGCAACATTACAGTAATGAAGTAGTAACGAAAATAATTTTATGGTTGGGTCACAACATGAGGAACTGTATTTAAAGGGCCAGAAGGTTGAGAACCACTGCTAAAGAATAGCTAATAAACAACTTGTTATATAAGTTGATTTTTCAGCCTAAGTCATTCGTCGTCAATGTATGTTTCAAATTTTTGGTAATGTGCTCAGGGAACTCTTTGAAAACCAGAACACTAAAAATGTATACAGGACTGAGTTGTGCATGAACAGCTAGGTGAACCAAGGAAATGGTAGAAGGAATAGAAACCCCAAGAAACTAGAAATATCAATCAGAAGGATATATGCAACCCTATGTTCAAAGCAGCACAATTTACCATAGTTAAGATTTGGAAACAGCCTAAGTGCCCATCAGCAGATGAGTGGATTAAAAAACAGTGGTGCATTTACACAACAGAATACTACGCTGCTGTAAAAAGGAAGGAAGTCCTACCATTTGCAACAGCATGGATGGAGCTGGAGAGCATTATGCTAAGCGAAATAAGTCAGTCAGAGAAAGATAAATATTACATGATCTCACTCATTTGTGGATTACAATGAACAACATAAACTGATGAACAAAAACAGATCCAGGGACAGAGAAGCAGTGATCAGATGCTCAAACCTCAGAGGGAAGGTGGGGGGGGTGGTTAAGGGGCAGAGATCAACCAAAGGGTTTGTATGCATGCATATAAGCCTAACCAATGGACACAGACAACAGGGGGGTGAGGGCATGAGTCAAGGGGGGGCAATAGGGGGATAAGGACACATATGTAATACCTTAATCAATAAAGAAAGGAAGAAAGAAAGAAAGAAAGAAAGAAAGAAAGAAAGAAAGAAAGAAAGAAGAGAAAGAAACAGTAGAGTGTAATATGCTTCTTCTTAAAAAAAAAAAAAAAAAGGAGCCTTG
Source organism: Myotis brandtii (assembly GCF_000412655.1). Classification (NCBI taxonomy): domain Eukaryota; kingdom Metazoa; phylum Chordata; class Mammalia; order Chiroptera; family Vespertilionidae; genus Myotis; species Myotis brandtii. The sequence continues at coordinate 1,417,395 of NW_005370683.1, forward strand.
GCCAGG
>NW_005370683.1:1417665-1447026 GCF_000412655.1 Myotis brandtii
AAAAAAAAAAAAAAATCAATAAAAACATATCCTCTGGTGAGGATTAAAAATAAACAAAATCAATATTTCAATAAATCAAATTTAAAAAAAAGAAAAGAAAATCAAATGAAAACATTTTAGTGTTTGGTGCTACCTTTTGAGGGTCATTCTGCCAGTGGTCAGGAATTGCGGCTGATCGATTGCATTCTTTTGCTCTTTTCTAGAGCTGCTTTTCTAGAATAGAAAATTTGGACTAGGCTTCTGTCTGTGAAAGAAAATAGAGCTAACTTGACTTGTTTTCATCAGTTTTCACCAACTCAGCTAATCAGACATAAGAGAAAAAAGATTTTAATCTTCAAAGATTTTGTCTGCAGCCTTTGTCCCTGGAAAAGCCCCCTCAGGGCATTCAGCCTTTCTCATTCAGCTGGCAGATTGCGCCACACTTTGGTTTCCTGATAGATGCAGTTGGCACTGATACGTCCCATCTTTGAAGCTGGTTGTTAACAAGCAGAGCTTCTGCAGAAATCACAGCTGAAAACATGAATCCATTTAAAATCAGCTAAGCTATACATTTCATTGAAATTACAGTTTCAGAGTAAAGTGAAAGAGGCAGAATGAAGCATGTGGAATTAAAAAAGCAGCAATATCCTAAAGGAGATGATGAAGTTTCGCACATGTGGTCTAGAAAAAATATGGTATCAGAACGGAGACCTCTCCGTTCAAGCTAAAATGGCATCTCTGACTTCTTGGATTGGAAAGAGGTTGTTGCAGGTGGGGACTGCTTTAGTAAGGGCGACCTGAGACAGGTCACTCTGAGGAAGGGAGAGTATTTGAGCTAAGATCTGAATGGCAAGAAGCCTTCAGCTCTGTGAAGGGGGAAGGGATTTCTAGGAAGAGAGATCAGCAAAGGCAGAGAACCTATGGCTGTAAGGAAGGAGCTGGGTGGGTGTCAGGGATTGAATGAACACCAGCATGGCAGAGGGGTGGTGAATGAAAAGGAGAGAAAAAGGAGATGGGGTCTGAGAGGTGGGCCGGGGTGAGATCAGGTCAGGCCACGAAGGTTGTATAAGTGCATAGGATTTTTTTAAATGTCCATGAATAAACATGGTAATACATTACATTTTTAAAAGACATTTTTATTGCTTTTTAGAGAGAGAGGAATGGAGAGGGATAGAGAGAAAGAACCATCCCTGAGAGAGAAACATCATTGATGGGCTGCCTCCTGCACGCCCCTCCTGGGGATCAAGCCCACAACTTGGGCATGTGGCTCTGACAGATTAGAACCCATGACTTTTTGGTTCCTGGATCGACGCCCAACCTCTAAGCCATGCATGCCCGGCAGTACATGGAGTTTTAATCTAAGAGTATGGGAAGTCATCAGGGAGTGTTCAGGAGAGAGTGATGCCATCTACACCTGTGGGGTTTTGAGCAGAGGGCCATAGCCTAGATTTCTGTGGCCTTAGACATTAAACTTTTTTCATCAAATCAGAGATTGACAGGCAGGTTCCTTACAAGGCAGTTACAGTGGATTAGTGGTGGCTACTCAGAATCTGGCACTGAGAAGGTTAACATGACCTGTTAGCGTGACCACAGGTGTGTCCTGTCCCTGAATTAAATGTTCTGATGAATGCAGAGCAAAAAGAAAAATAGAACTTAAAATGTTAATTCATACTATAGTTTCAAAAACCAGCTGTTCATTCCAAAAAAATGTGGGAAACATAAAAAAGCTCACAGAGGAAACAGTTTCCTATCATTGAATCACCCAGCGAAAACCATGCCCAGGGTATTGACACACTTAAGGCAGGAGACACTTGGGTCAGAGCGGATGTCCTGTTCCTCTGAAATGATTGGCTTTTGCAGGAGCTGGTGGTGCTTTGCCACCACCACCACCCCAGCTTGATCTTTTTGCTGGCGGCTGGGATTCGTCCTCGGATGCTGGTGATGGAGCTGGCCCCCAAGGGCTCCCTGGACCGTCTGCTGCAGCAGGACACAGCCAGTCTCACGCGGACTCTGCAGCATAGGATCGCACTCCATGTGGCTGACGGCTTGAGGTATTTACTCACTTCTGTGGTTTTCTCTTCACTGTAGGACGCGTGTTAGCCCACACTTCCTCCCAAGGCTCTGAGAATAGCACTTCCCACTAACAATGTGTCCTAGTAACAAAAAAAAAAAATTGGGGATGAAAAATGACCATTTCCCCGATTGAATTTTAAAATCTGATAAAACAAGAGAACAAAGACCATGGGGAGCCTCCTAGCTAGTGGTAGGGAGTAGGAACCCAGGAGTCCTGCTCCAGAGCCCATGATCTTGTACTGACTGACCTGCTTCCCCTAAAAAACTAAAGGCGAGCATTCCAAGTATCAAGGAAAGTGTCAGTGATCATGGATGATTACAATATGCAAAGGTGAGCCCATATTTTGGAAAGGGACTAGAGTGACCTGGGTTGTTCTGGATCATGATGTGTCTCCGAGGCACACCTACCCTACAGTCAGAGGTAGACAGCTGCGGAGAGGCAGCTCAGAAGTGGAGAGGCTGTGGTCTTTGGAGTCAAAAGGAGTGGGATAGCCTGGCGAGTGTGGCTTAGTGGTTGAGTGTCAATCCATGAACCAGAAGGTCATAGTTCCATTCCCCTTCAGGGCACATGCCTGGGTTGCAGGCTCGATCCCAGTGCAGGAGGGAGCCAATCAATGATTCTCTCTCATCATTGATGTTTCTGTCTCTCTCCCCTTCCTTTCCTCTCTCTGAAATCAATAAGAACATATAAGGAAAAAAGGGACTAGGATAAATCACTGCTCACACACTTTGTATCTGTGATTTTATTTTATTTTTATTATATTTTTATTGATTATCGTTTTCAACCCTCTCCTACCTCACTTTCTGGTCATTGTACTCAGCCCTCACCTCCCTGAGGTGTCTTGAATATGCCAGAGGTTTTATACCAGCTCATCTCTCCACCAGGAATCTCTGACTCCAGACATCCTATTGGCTCTCTTCTCATTTCATTCAGTTCTCTTCTCAGACAGGATTCCCTGAATCCGATGTCTCTCTAGTCCCTATACCACTCATTTCAGACTGGTATTCTTTGTTTTTATTTTTTTAAAAATTGTTTATTGTCTGTCTTTGCCACTAGAGTCTAAGTCTCACAATAGCAGGAACTTTGCATCTCATTCACGGTTGCATCCCCAGTACCTAGAGCAGTGGGGCCTCAGTAAATATGTGTTGGCCTTGGGGGGAGAGGGAGAAAGGAGGGAGGGAGCGATGAAAACAGTGCCTCCCCATAGTTGCCATGCAGTGGATACAAATCTCCTTCCCTTCTGAAATAGTGTGTCTATTCCTTTTCGGCAGTATCCAGACATGTAAATGGAATGGGCACTGAGGAAAATAAATAAACACAGCTCACAAACACACCAAACCAAACCAAACCAACCAAGAGGATATAACTCTTAGTAACATATAGGGAATATAATAAGTGCGTAAAATAAGTAGATTTCTCTTTCTGAAAGAGTCCAGAAACCACTGTAAAACAACAGAATCGGTAAATGAAACAGGAATGCAGATTTGGGTTTGGGTTGCTATACCGGCTTTTGAACACCAGGGGGAACCTTGTGTTAAATTAATCCAGATAAAGTGCAACTAGGCTTCATGTGTTTCAGAGCCGCCTGGGTCACGTTGCTTGATTTAACTAACTCCATATCCTAGTTTTACCCTAATTCTTCCACGTATTCCCCAAAGTGCGGTTTTATAACATGGAGAACTGTTATTTTTATTATTCACCCCTGTTTGAAAGACCTCCTCTCTAAAATAACTTATTCGGGTTCTCTGAGACCTTCCTTTAGAAAACAAATCCAGTAGTTTCTGATGAAGTTCGTGAAATTTTAGCATATTTCCCTCTAATTTGCTTGATTTGTTCTCAGCATAATGTCAAGACAGCATCTGGATCTTGTGCCCAAGAGGGTAGTAGATTTCAGTAGCTATCAATCTTCCACCAGCACTGAGTAAAACTCAGCATTAAAGTTTGTCTTCCCAAATACAGGGTGTCCCCCAAAATGAATATATTATACACTTTAAATAATTATAAAGACAGTGTTTATTAAGACATTTCATTTTCATTTAACAGCCATCAGCTGTTAAAGTGTGTATGTATTTTTGGGACACCCTGTATATTTTAGTATAGAGTCTAACTACGGAGGTAGAAAGAGGCAATGAAACCACACTCCTTTGGAGTCCTTAAATGGTGGAGCTGTTTTGAGTGACATACAAGAACTTCTTCACATTACATATTTTTTGTTCCACAGTTTTGTCTTCAACTATTAACTTACATCTTTAATTCAGTCTGCTCCTTTTAGCTCTTCGTCATAAGTCTCAATTACCAATGAATACCCATGTTTCATAAATACCCATGTTTCAGGGCATTCAAAATTGAATTTACTTTCTCTATTACTTCTGCTCCCTATCAATCTGCTTTTTCTCTTGTATCTCCTATTTGCTAACAAAAATCCTTGTGGTCATATCCAGACCAACCCCCTCCCCAAAAAGTAAGTATCCATTTGTCCACCAGGTTTTATACTATTTGACATTATCTTCTTATCCCATTCATTTATTTTTATGCTACTGCTGCTGCCTTGGTCTAGTGCAGTGATGGCGAACCTATGACACGCGTGTCAGAGGTGACACGTGAACTCATTTTTTTGGTTGATTTTTCTTTGTTAAATGGCATCTAAATTTATAAAATAAATATCAAAAATATAAGTCTTTGTTTTACTATGGTTGCAAATATCAAAAAATTTCTATATGTGACACGGCACCAGAGTTAAGTTAGGGTTTTTCAAAATGCTGACACGCCGAGCTCAAAAGGTTCGCCATCACTGGTCTAGTGCCTCCAGGAAATTATCAGAATATTTCTTCTAAAATAAAAATCTAATCACGCCTGAAATTTCCTGGTTGTTCCAGGCTATCTATGAAGTACATCCAAATTCCTTGGTGTAGCATCAAAACTCTTTCTATATGCCCTGTGCCTGCCTCCCTGGCCTCCTGCCACTCCGCGGCCCTGACTCTACATTCTAGCCATGATGAAGGTCTCGACATTTCATCGACATCCATGTCTATCTTTGCATTTGCCATTCCTCTTTTTCCACAAAGTTGTCTGCCCAGAGGACTCATTTTCCTCTAGAATTCGCACACGTAACACCTCCGCAATGAAGCTCAACAGCACTGTGAATGGTTGGCTTCTGTAACATGTTTCTGGAGTCCACTCTATGCAAGACTTGGTGTTGGGTGCTGAAGAGGGAAAAGTAGAAATGATATTGCTCTTATCAATTGAAAAATTGACAGTGTAATGGGAGAGTCTGCTTTGCTATCTTATCTCTGTGCTTTTGTCCCTCTGGCTTCCCTAGCATTGCACTTGCCACATTTCTGCAACCTTGTTAGAGTCCCCATTTCTCCTTCTAGATCAGTGGTTCTCAACCTTCCTAATGCCGTGACCCTTTAATACAGTTCCTCATGTTGTGGTGACCCCCAACCATAAAATTATTTTTGTTGCTACTTCATAACTGTAATTTTGCTACTGTTATGAATCGTAATGTAAATATCTGATATGCAGGATGTATTTTCATTGTTACAAATTGAACATAATTAAAGCATAGTGATTAATCACAAAAACAATATGTAATTATATATGTGTTTTCCGATGGTCTTAGGCGACCCCTGCGAAAGGGTCGTTCAACCCCCAAAGGGGTCGCGACCCACAGGTTGAGAACCGCTGTTCTAGATGGTGACCTCTCAGGATACACTGGTGGTAGTCGTGATTAATGAAGGACTGTGTTTAGATTAGTTTTTAAAATAAAAAAATTATTAATGCTTATTGTCACAATGCATAAGTTGTGGCTGAAATATATTAAGGAAGTCAAGATCTGCACTTGTTAAGATTTCAAAAGTTATTTTGCTAGTCTATTAAAAGTTATTAATACTGTACTTTTAAAGATTAAATTCTATAATTGAACATTTTAACTAACCCAGATAATCTTTCCCTCCCACTGACATTATTCCAAATTAAGTTTAACTATTTTTTTAAACCTCTGTGAAGAATTCTGAGAGTCTGTATTCTATAAATATTCTGTAAGAGGCATGCATTATGAAGGATTTGGCTGTTCTTCAATTATGCATTACTTGGCTTTAACTTTTTTCTTCTTAATCTCCCAGCTTTCTCTTCAGCAGGGCAAGGGTGACTAATGGCCTTTTAGTAAGCCCTTAGTATTCTTTTCTTTCATGTCCATTCCTTATTGTTAAGGTCAATTTCATTAGTACATTTATCTTATTTTTCAGCCAAAAAATACGTATACCGAAATGAATAGGCCTAATGTCAACTGTCCTAACTACATCCGGGAAGGGAATCTTCTACTGCATTAGTTGATGTAATTAAATGATGCATACAACTGGGCCATCATGCAATGGAAATTTCAGGGTATTGCTTCCTTTCTGCTCCTCCTAGTCCCTCTGCCAGTGATTGGTACTAGATAATGGAGTAAATATTTGCTAATCTAATGTGATCCCAAACCAAAAAACCACAAACAAACAAAGGGTTTATATTTATCTCTATTAAGAACTGTGAAAAATTGTTCTTACAATGTCGGTCATGATAAACTTGGAAGATTACATGGAGATTTATGGCATATTTGACAGCATAGAAGAGAGAAGACAGAGGTGGAGAAAGTGTGAATTTTGTGAATGTATTAGGAGGGGCAATAATTGACTTACTGTAGTAGCTGGAGCACAGTAGTAACCCCCAGGCCATGTTTCCAGAATAGACAAGATGTGGTTGAGATTAAAGCTTTATTTTAGTGTTTTTACAATTAATGCTGCAATGAACAGAGGAGTACATATATTCTTTCAAATTAGTGTTTTGGGTTTCTTCAGGTAAATTCCCAGAAATGGAATTGCTGGGCCATAAGGCAGTTCCATTTTTAATTTTTTGAGCTAAATCTATAATGCTTTCCACAGTGGCTGCAGTGATGGAAAAAATAAAATAAAATAAAACAACAAAAACCTTTTATTTTTTATATTAACTAGTTTTATTAACTTTATCGTCAGTATCCAGCTCTAGTTGCTTATGGATCAGTCTAAAAGGAAAGATTTAAACATCACCCAGTATTACTTTTCCCAAGAAAATGTTTTACTTATTCCAAGTCTTACCCAAAATGTTATTTGTCAACCTTAATTTATAATGGAATCGGGTTTAAAGTAAGTTAGGTCAAAAGGATACAAATTGAAAGCTAGAAAAGTGTTTTTATTTTGATTGTTACTATTGAAAAGCAGAAAATATTTTCCAAAAATTAGATAGCATTTTAGTCAGTAAAAATAAATATCAAAAGAGAAATAGAACAAAGAGAATGTAAAAATCTGAGATAAACTTCTATATGGTTTTAAGAAAAGCAAAACTATTAAGTAAATGGGGGTTACAACACTATCCTATCAACTCGTATTAAACATATTTACATTTTAAACTAGTAAAAATACTCGTGATCATTGAAGGAATTGAGAATTCCTTTTAAGTAATCATTAAGGTATATGAAAGAAAAGTCTTAAAAACTGGTAATTTGTTTCAAGTGGTTGTGGCTTAAGTATAAATCACTTATAAGGATTGATCCGGTTTGATGTTATTGTGTGTGTTTTTATTTTTAAGGAATAAGTTTGCTTTATAGTATTGGACTTCCTTCTACAATATCTTTTAACTTTGAGGGTCAAACAGCACAGAATTTTTAATGCTTTGCATAATGGATATACATACTTAAGAAAATCCTGACAAAACCTATAATAATGCAATCGCATTTTAATAAGATGGCCCGTGCCTTTCTCTGGCAGATACCTCCACTCGGCCATGATTATATACCGGGATTTGAAGCCCCACAATGTGTTGCTCTTCACGCTGTATCCCAATGCCGCCATCATCGCGAAGATTGCTGACTACGGGATTGCTCAGTACTGCTGCAGAATGGGGATCAAAACATCGGAGGGCACACCAGGTAGGGGATATGGTTTCCTTGACAATTCCCTCAAGATGGCAACAGTGTCTTCAGTTGTGAGGTCAGGAGCATGAAGAGAACCCTGAAGCCTATCACATTGTGTACAGACACTAGCTTACTGTGTGAAGAACTGTGACCAGTACATTGTAATTTTGATTGTTGTATTCTGTAGGGTAAAAAAAAAAAATCAACTGATGTAATTTTCCAGGGGAAAGAAAACAAAACAAAAAGAGAGACTATTTTTTGTCAAGTTCTATTTTAAAAGTTGGATTTTTACAATACTTACATATTCCAGAGATGTTTGTAAAAAGGAACAGCAAAAGTTTGAACCTGGGTAATGTTGACCCCTACCTAAACATGAAGCAAGCCAAGTTCAGGTTCACTAACCCTTTTTCATAGCTCTGAGACAGTTCAGGTACTGGCAGGGACCACAGTGCAGTGTGTCCACATTTTTAAAGATAAATATGGGATGGATTCTTTCAACTTGAAGTAACTTGGAGACCTTTAACCTTAACTCAGACAAATGGATATACTATATCCTGTTGGGGGTGACAGTTCTGGGTCCTGTGATAATTGTACTGTTGACTGAGATCATTGCTGACTGATGGCTTCAACTCATCCATAGAAATGCAGCAGTCTTTGGGTAAATAAAAATGTTAGTCTCTGGTTATTCACTATCATCTGATAGAGATTATGTAACGTGTTCTACTTATACTTCTCTGAAAGTGAAAAAGAAAGATATAAAATAAGACATAGCTTATAAATAGCTCATAATTTTGATCTATGACTGTTTTCTTTATATACTCGTTGCATTTGTTAAATCAGGCTTATCTGAAAAATTATTTCTTTAAAAATAGTTTTTAGACAATGAATCATATTTTCTCAATTATTTCAACATTATTATTATGATAATTCTCTGAGGGAAAATGATATTTATTTATTTATTTATTTATTTATTTATTCATGCATTTGGCAATAATTTATTGACAGTTTACCAAATACCAAACTGGTGCTATTACTTAATAGCTATTTGGGGTTCATCAAGATTCACTCTCTGGGGCTCAGTTTTCATTGCTGTAAATTGTGATGAGGGAAATAATGTCTATCTCATGGGGTCGTTGAGGGTAAAAAGGAAATAATGCATATAATAGAACAAGCCTTGGCATATTGCAGTTGCCCCAAGTATGTTCACAATTACTCTAGTGGTGAATTTTGGAATGTGCATGAATAAGTGTAAATTTTGCCATCCAGAAGCATACATTCCACCAGGAGAAATAAGGCTGGAAGCAAATAATCATAAAGCATTGTGTCAGTGTCAGTAGGAAATCTAGTTCAAAGTCTGGTGATAGCCCCAAGGAGCCAGTGATTCCCTGAGCTGTAGGTCATCAGGACTTCCTTCTAGGGAAGGTGATTCTGGGTTTATATCTTAAAAATAAGCTTGAAGGCTTGGAAAAAAGGAAAAAAAAAAAGGAGTGGGAGGAGACATTCCAGGCAAAAGGAACTAAGGAATAAAATACCTTATTCAGATACCTTCAGGAAATTTGGTATGAGTTAAGTGATAGATGGAAGATGAAGAGTTATTTAGTTAAGTGTTTTTCAATTTCGGCTCTATATTAGATAACATGTAGAGCTTTAGAAAATGTATTCACTGGGTGGTACCCTTCAGAGTTCTACTTTAGTAGGTGTGGAGCAGGGGTTCTCAATCTGGCCACATGATAGAAGTTCCTGAGAGGGACTTTATTTGTTTTAGACATAGTTTCATTTTTATTTTTCTATTGGGTAGAGGGAGCAGAGTCACACATTCTCAAAATAATGAAGGCATTAGAATTTTAGCCAAGTTAATGTTACTTGAAGTCTAGAAATCACCCTCCTGCCCCTTTCTGTGTTTGAAACACTTCCCTGGAAGGAGAAAAATAATAGAGATTTATTTTCCTATTAAGTTTCATTTCTTTAATTTTGAAACATTACTTAATAATTCCTTACAGAATGCTTACTGTTATTATTCTTCAAGATTGACTTTGGGGTGAAATGTCCTGGGACAGGACTGTTAATTGCTTGATCAAGGTGTTTCCTTATAGAGTTGACATGGCCTAGTTTAGAACTCATCTCCCAGACACTTCATTAGCATATATGCCTAATTATATGTCTCCTTAGGTATATGAGCTCTGGTTTGGGCATATTTATTAATATATCTGTTTATTTTCAGGTTTTCGTGCACCTGAAGTTGCTAGAGGAAATGTAATTTATAACCAACAGGCTGATGTTTATTCATTTGGTTTACTACTGTATGACATTTTGACAACTGGAGGTAGAATAGCAGAGGGTTTGAAGTTTCCAAATGAGTTTGATGAATTGGCAATACAAGGCAAATTACCAGGTAAGTTTTATTTATCTTCAATGGATTAAAAAATATCCTTTAAAAAAGCTATTTAATTGTAGTTGTGTACCTAATTCATTTCACAGATGATAATTGTTTAGTGCATGAATATTCTTACATCTGTGATACAAATAAAAATCACATGAGTATAGTAGCAGTTTTAGGCTTTTTAATTTATTTTTAAAATATTTTTATTAATTTTAGAGAGAGGAAAGGAGAGGGAGAGATAGAAACATCAATGGTGAGAGAGAATTACTGCTCTGCTGCCTCCTGCATGTCCCTTACCTGGGATTGAACCCGCAACCCTGGCACATGCCCTAACCAGGTATAGAACCATGACCTCCTGGTTCATGGGTAGATGCTCAACCACTGAGCAACACTGGCTGGGCTAGGCTTTTTTTTATAAATCCCAAGTCAATATTACTTTATTTGGTGTATATTTAGAAGAATGCTCAGAACAGGATCATGCTATTAAAACTTCAGGTGTTGTGACTCTGTTCCCATAAAAAGTTACTATGTGCCCATTTGCCTGGAGTGTTTTCATTTTCTTGGAGTGAAATAATGTATATGCAGGAATGGACCTTTGAATTATTTATAATAATAATTTTTAGTAGTAAATATTTATAAGAATTAGTAAATGGGTATTTAATGAGTTCAAATCTCATTTTGAATGATTGTTCATGCTTTTAAGAAATTCTAGAACTTTTTCATTCATTCTTTGAGTATTACTTCAGCTCCCAGGACAAAGTACTCTTTTAAATATATTTAGTTGTTTCCCATATTTTCTGCTTCCCCTGTCATTTAAGAAATGTTTTTGAGAGTACACTGTATGCCATATACAGGGATATAGTTTTAACTTTCTCCTTTTGGGGACTTTAAAGATTCCCAGAAAAAGGAAATTTATTCTCATTTGAATAAACTTTTGACACAAACTGGGTGATGTCCCTTATTTACCAGTTATCTTTCCAGTCAAAGTTTCCAGGTTTCTGTTTTACTTTAACCGGAAGAATGGCATCTCTCTTACAAAAAACAAATGTGTCCAAACAGACTGTGGAGACATGACGATTAATATTCAAATAAAAAGCACTTCCATAGGAGTCTAATTATTATGTGAACAAAAATGTTTTCAGTCTATTTGAAATACAGCTGTGGAATGAAAATACAGTATTTTATTCAGTTGGTATTAGTGTCTTTTGTTTTTTACCATAAAAAAATCCATAAATCTTTTTTAATGTCTAAGTAGAGATAATGCTAACAAAATTAGCTTTTGTGATAAGTAGATTCATAATTAATATAGGATTATGGAAATCAGTGTTTTGCAATATCTGGGTCTTTTATGTACACTGAGTGGAAATAAAATAAATGTTCTGATTTGTCTAATGTTCTAGCATCTTTTTGAATGTTTTAGATCCAGTTAAAGAATATGGTTGTGCCCCGTGGCCTATGGTTGAGAAGTTAATTAAAAGGTGTTTAAAAGAAAATCCTCAAGAAAGGCCTACATCTGCCCAGGTATTACTGTGGTCAAAATGTATCAGTATTTTGAACAGAACATCAAATACATGCATACATGCACACATATATAAAATCCCCACATACATATACTCAAACACATAAATAAACACGCACATTTCAGAAGAGTATAAAGCAGATGCGTGTGTCCTCTGCCAGCCCAGACGCACAGTGAGAGAGCATTACCACCTCAGAAGCCCCTCATGCCCTCCTTCCCTGCTTGCACCCCTCTCCTTTCCCTTAATCCTTGCACTTTGCTGGCTTTTGTGCAATCCTTGCTTTTCTTTTCTTTATGATTTTGCCATTCAGTTTAGATTTCTGTATTTACAGATTATTTAAAATGTAATCATGCCCTAGCCGGTTACTCAATGGTTAGAGCATTGGCCCATGGACGGAAGGCTTTTTAATAAATTAACATGGGTTCAATTCTGGTCAAGATCACGTACCTCAGTTGCAGTCTTGATTCCCGGCCCTGGTCAGGGCATGTACAGGAGGCAACCAATCAATGTGTCTCACTCACATAGATGTCTGTCTGTCTCTCTCTCTCTCTCTCTCTCTCTCTCTCTCCCCCTCCCCCACCCTTCCACTCTCTCTAAAAATCAGTGGAAAAATATCCTCATGTGAGGATTAACAACAACAAAAGGTTTTCAAATAACCTCTTCTAACACATTATTGGAAACAGAACTCGTACATGTTTTAAACCGAAACAGAGTTTAATGGATCAAAATAAGAGCTGTCTTTATGTTGTGGACTTTGATTTTGTATAATAATTTATTGAACAAATTTTGTTCAACTTTAAAATTTTCTACTTAAAAATAGCTGAACACATTTCCCTGATTTTATCAAACTTTTTATAATCATCTTGGCTACTAACACTACTGGTTTTCTAATTGTGGTTACCATTGTTCTTAATCACACAGACATTATCACAGTGAAGTTTTCATAGCTTAATTGTTGTTTTACTTTTCCTTCCTTTTATTTTCAAGTACACTTTACCTGTATTTTATATTGAATTTTTTTAGTACATGACATAATTAAAAAACTTTGACATTTAATCTTTTAATTGCAATATATACTAAGCCAGAGGGGTAAACTCATCACCTTTGTCAGATGAGGTACTGAGATAATAAGGGGCTTTCTCAGGGTCTCATGTGAGGGGCAGGCAAGTGGCTCTAATTCGAATTTCCTGACTCCTGGTTCTGTTTCCTTACAGAGGCTCTACACTGTCTGTCTAGTTCTTTAGTGCTTGAAAGAAAAACATAAAACCAGAATCTAGAAGTGAGTTGTGAGTTTTGTTACCAAAGATCAAAATTCATTTTCCCTTCAGTTGGCCCGAATATTTATCTTCCTAAGTAACTTTTGAACGTGATGTGGCTCTGCAGCGTAAAATTGGGTGACCCTGCTCAATTTCCGGCATCGCCACTTTTCAGATTTTCTTTTGAAGTTACGATACATACCACATATACAAAAAGAGTAGATATCATGCCCAGTTTAAAAAGATGCATTATATTAATGTAATTTTATCTATAGTTTTGCACTATTAGTCTTGTTGCTCTGGGTGGGTCACAGGTTAGCTAACAGGTTTAGGTTTTTCTTGATAGAGCTGTAACATTTAGGTCTACATTATGTGCAAGAATCTGACCTTTCAGAAGGACCTGTGTTAACTTGATGTGTGTTGTTTTGTTATTTTTAAACTTGCTCAGGTCTTTGACATTTTGAACTCGGCGGAGTTAATCTGTCTGATGAGACACATATCCATACCCAAAAACTTCACTGTGGAGTGCATGGTTGCTGCCAATCAAAGCTGCAAGAATGCCAGCGTCTGGCTGGGCTGCGGGCCCAGGGACAGAGGCCAACTCTCCCTTCTTGACTTAACTACTGAAAGACTTACTTCGGAGGTAAATCCAAATACTCTTTAAATTAGAGAAGCTGTAGAAAACTTATTTTGCAGATTATTATATTTTATTTTTCAATTATAGTTTATATTCAATATTATTTTTTATTAATTTCAGGTGTACTGCATAGTGGTTAGATAACCTTAAATCATGTACTACTTGAAAAGTTACTTAGGAAGAAATGAAATAAGAGCTAGTTTAGGGGTATTATTAAATTGGCTTTCTGTTAGAACAAGAGTATTCATATGAAATGAAATAAGTATGTGTTTGGTTTTGAAATTGCAGTGTATGTGTGTCGTAGGCCAGAGTCTCTAAAAACGGAGACTGAGGCAGAAAATCTTGTATGAGTGATTTAAGGGGAGAGAAATTTAAAAAAAATAATGTTTTTATTGATTTCAGAGAGAGGAAGAGAGAGGGAAAATGAGAGATAGAAACATCAATGATGAGAATCATCAATTGGCTGCCTCCTGCACGTCCCCTACTGGGGATAGAGCCTGCCAGCCAGGCTGTACCCTGATTGGGAATTGATCCATGACCTCCTGGTTTATAGGTCAATGCTCAACCACTGAGCCACATTGGCCAGGTGAAGAGAGAGACACTTTTAAGAAGTATAGGAAGCCAGAAAGAGCAGGGGGAAATCTTAACAAAAATGTATTTTTGAGGAAGTATAGCCTCAGGATTTATCCATAAGAAATTCTGGAGTATGAAAAAGAGCACAGATTTATCCCTCCGTGAGGCATGGGGGCCAGTCTTTATTCCCACATATCAATCAGTCATTGGCTACAATCCTCCCAAGGAGAGAGGAGGTATAACTTCCCAGCCATTTCTGGGAGCTGGTATAACCTCCTCAGCTAATGAAAGCTGAGGACAGATCTGTTGTGAAGGCTGTAACTCTGAGCTGTCAGTAGCCAACACCCAGAGCAGCTCGAGGGGGGGGGGGGGGGGGGTGTACCTGACTGAGAGAGGGGCTCTGGGCACAACTTCTGCAATATGTTGTATTGGCAAAAATAAAATAAATTTCTAGATTTTATAAATAACCTAATTTTTCACTGTTGTCTTGAAATACATGTTGTGCCTAAACATTACTTTTTAAGATTGAAAAATCTCCTGTTACTTCGATGGAGTGTGAAATGGTGAGAAATAACTTTCAATTTTCAGTTTTAGTTTCAGATGCATTCTAGATAGGCAAAGCTTGTTTGCCAGTTTACTCATTTATTGTTGAAAATTAAATAAAATTGGTATTATTTTTAAAAGCAAGAGAAAGAAATTAAAAGAGTTCAGTATGTGGATGGCAGACTATTTTTTAAAAATATATTTCATTGATTTTTTTTTTACAGAGAAGAAGGTAGAGGGATAGAGAGTTAGAAACATCTATGAGAGAGAAACATCGATCAGCTGCCTCCTGCGCACCCCGTACTGGGGATGTGCCCACAACCAAGGTACATGCCCTTGACCGGAATCAAACCTGGGACTCTTCAGTCTGCAGGCTGATGCTCTATCCACTGAGCAACACTGGTTAGGGCCCAGATAAATTTCTTATCTCCATTTCATTTATCTCTTCTTCTGGAGAATTCTCTTGTTCTTTCATTTGGGGGTTGTTTCTTTGTCTTCTCATTTCGATGGGAGAGAAACATCAATCAGCTGCCTCCTGTACACCCCCTACTGGCCGACGCTCTATCCACTGAGCCAAACTGGTTAGGGCTGGCAGAATATTTTTATTTTCTGTAAGTTCTGGTCACTTAAGCTAGAATCAGTTTCTTTAGAGTGTTTTTCTCTTCTTAACAGGAAGTTACCAATAGCAGAATACTGTGCCTCGCCTTGGTGCGCCTGCCTGTGGAAAAGGAAAGCTGGATTGTGTGTGGGACACAGTCTGGCGAGCTCCTCGTCATTAATTCTGAAGATGGGAAAAAGAGGCATACCCTTGAAAAGATGACCGATTCTGTTACTTGCTTGCATTGCAATTCCATTTCCAAACAAAGGTACACTAGTAAATTTGACCATTGGGGCAAATTTACATATCTTTTAGATGACTTAATGTGTGGAAATTATTATAGCATCAGCAAAGATTGCTCAGTTGTAACATTTTCCAATTGTTAAAGGGAATTGTGGGAAAGCCACCAAGCTATTTATTTTTCTGTATACAGATCAAAATGAGGCATTTATAAAAAAAAAAGGCCAATTATTTCTTTAGGCCACCAGCCTTGTTCCTGGTTTTACCTTAACTGTTGCTCCATTTCTTTATCATTCCTCACATCAACTTACCTTTGCAGGACCTCTTCAAAGATGACTTCTTGTTCATTCTTTCTTTGAATATGTATATTTCAATTGCTTGTTATGTGTCAGTCTAAAACATATGGGTTAACTAACTATCAAATTGGGGAAAAAAGTCCAATAAATGCGTAAGTTGTTAGTAGGTGAAAATACTTAATTATGGTCAGTTGTTGGGATCTTATCTCAAAGGAAATTATCTAAGTGGCATAAATTCAGGTGTGAGTAACAGGTTAGTTGCTGTAATCTATGTGGCGGGATGATTTCCAGGAGCCATTAAGATTATTGCACCCCAAACTCCTCTTTGATAAGTCAGTAAATATTAGAAAATAAATATTAGAAAAATGTGAAGCCCAAGTGTTTGGCAGCTGAACATTTCAAGTAAACCATGTTTGAAATTTTAAAGTTGCAATTGTTTGAATATTGTCAAAGAAAAATTTCATCAGATGTAGTTAAATAAGCAAAGAAGACTTTATTGAAGACTATTGCAATAGAGGAAAGAGACTGGACTCAACTCTGCTGAAATAAAAGCCAGGGGAATTATTTTTATTTTTATTATTTTAAACTAGAGGCCTGGTACACGAATTCATGCATGTTGTGGGGGTAGGGGTGGGGGTTTCCCTCAGCCCGGCCTGCACCCTCTCCAATCCAGGACATTTCTCTCACAATCCGGGACTGCTAGCTCCTAACCGCTCACCTGCCTGCCTGCCTGATCGCCCCTAACCACCTCTGCCTCAGCCCCCACCACCATGGCTTTGTCCGGAAGGAGGACCAGATGACCAGAAGATGTCTGGTTGACCTGGTCTAATTAGCATATTACCCTTTTATTAGTATAGATTTCATGGGGGTTACATTAATCTACATGAACGTATAGGTTACATGTGTAGATTTCTAATTTACAAACTCTATATATAGGACCATGTGCCCACCACCCAAAGTCAAATCTTCTCCTGTCACCTCATATTAGGACCCCTTTCTTAACCATTCGAGTGAGCAGTGGGAAAGTACTGGAAGACTTTGGGGTGAGGGGAAGTAGTGAATAAGACTGAGCCATCTGTCTTGGCAAATTGGTCCTTATTGAAGTTAGGCTGGGACCCTCCCTAGAGACTGGGAGATGGGCCACTCTTCCTTGAATATATTCATAAGGGAGGGCTCCAGGATTCTTGAGAAAGGCCTATATAATTGGCAAGAGGCTAGAAGAAGATTTACATCTCAACTGGGCTGAGAAAGAATTAGAATTGTAAGTTCTTTTAAGTAAATGATGTAAGAAAAGGGATCAAGGGCCTATAGTCAGGAAGAAACCTGTTTAAAGATTTAATCAAGCTAGGGAAAAGGTTAAGGCCACCTTGGTCAAGGTAAGCATTCTTTTTGTAACAATTTTGACATTTTTTCTTTTAGCAAGCAAAAAAATTTTCTTTTGGTGGGAACTGCTGATGGCAACTTAGCAATTTTTGAAGATAAAAGTGTTAAGGTAAATGTTGAATGCATTCTACACCAAATTTATTTTAAGTTATTTGTTTTATCTATGCTCATCCTCAGCTCCTTCTAAAGTGATTATAAACTTTCTGAGAGCAAGGATCATAAATTCTGCTTTTTGTCTTTTTATTGCTTCATAAAGTCTTGTACACTGTAGATCCTCTATAAATACTTGCTGATTGAGTGTATGCTTTATATGAAATAAACTAAGGATAAAATGATAAATGAGATCTGATGTATAATGTGAGGAATATGAATAATTCTATTTTTATGTAAACAAAGTTGATAATTACTTATAAATATATTGTGGAAAAAACAAAGGAAACAAGTTTTAAATCAGGTTTGCCATCAAGTTTTTCTTTAGCTTTGAAGATATCATTTAACTTTCTGATCTCTAGATTCTCATTTATCATTAGAGCATTTATTCCTCCCTCCATCCATTCATCTGTGGTTCCAACTATTCATTCAGAATTCTACCCCTTCATACTCCTTGTTATCAAAAAGCTTATCATCTAATGAGAGACAGAGAAGTAGAGCAAAATATGTAGGTTATTTCCGGTACAATTTTTGCATGGAGAAGTGAAGAGCTTTGTTATAGGATAATATTTTGAATACTGGTTGAATTGAATCCTGTTTTTATAAATCCTTTGAAAAAATGTATCCTGAATTTTTATATTTTAATACCTGTAACCTTATGAGATGGGAAAGTAGCCTTTAGAAAGCTTAAACTTCACAGTGTTTCATTCTGCATAGACCCAATAAACTGGATGTGTTTCCTCTTTTTGGCAAAGTGTAAAGGAGCTGCTCCTTTGAAGATACTCAATATAGGAAATATCAGCACTCCACTCATGTGTTTGAGTGAATCCGTGAATTCAACCGAAAAAAACATTATGTGGGGAGGATGTGGCACAAAACTTTTCTCGTTTTCTGATGATTTCACCATTCAGAAACTCATTGAGACCAGGACAACTCAGCTGTAAGTTATTCCTGCATATGCAATTAATTTATCATTGTATTTGTGTTATTCTTTATAATCAAGTCAATAATGCTGTTAATAATCCCAAATGAAAATCGTTTAAAATACATAATTTATATTTCTATTATAAAATTAAACAATTATTTTAGAAAACAGAAAATTCCAGAAAGCAGCAGGCCATTAAAAAATCACCCAGCCTAATCAAAATTGGGGTAAATATGAAAACCTATGGTAATCTTAGGAGTATTTATCAATCTCAATGTTTAACAGTTTTGTTACCTCTGTATCAAATCAGAAAAGGAATTTGCAAGGCATTATTTTTATCTATGGATAATGTTTTGGAGAATGTGTATTAAGTATTGATTGTAGGAAACATAGGCACTCAGGTATAAAATCCTCTGTTGATTTGATAGTCCCTCTACAGCAGAGTGAGTTATACCAATTTCAAGCAAGAATAAAATAAAATATAAATCTTGTTTCAATTTTAAGGTTGTATTTCAAGTGAATCATTGCAGGAGGTTCTTGTTGATTACATTTTTCAGTGAGAAGCACTGTACCGTGGTAGAGAAGAGCTTCAATCATAGTTCAGATATTGGCTTTGCCATGTATGGGTTATGTGAAGTTGGACAAGAACTTCTCAAATCTCCAGTTCCCTCTTACCTGAGGACTGTAATATACATGATCTCAAAGGCATGTTTGGTTGACTAAACAAGAAAATTACAGAAAGAGCTTATAAAAAAAAACATGGTCCTTGTCCTTAAGCATTTACATATACAATTTTAGTTCCCTCTTACCTGAGGACTGTAATATACATCATCTCAAAGGCATGTTTGGATGACTAAACAAGAAAATTACAGAAAGAGCTTATAGAAAAGACATGGTCCTTGTCCTTAAGCATTTACATATACAATTTAGCGTCAGGGACACACTAATACAATTTTATATTTAACTAGAGGCCCGGTGCATGGATTTGTGCATAAATGGGGTCCCTCGGCCTGGCCTGTGGGGATCGGACCAAGCGTCAGGGACACACTAATACAATTTTATATTTAACTAGAGGCCCGGTGCATGGATTCGTGCACCGATGGGGTCCCTCGGCCTGGGCTGTGGGGATCGGACCAAAACCGCTCTCCGACATCCCTTGAAGGGTCCCGGATTGCAAGAGGGTAGTTCTTGGGTGATGCACCCTGGAATGGGGCTCCCTACTCTCTGCTTCTGGTTGTGTCACCCAAGAATCGCAGCTGCCAAGTCACCACAGCTTGGTAGCTCCTGCGTTGAGCATCTGCCCTCTGGTGGTCAGTGTGTGTCATAACTACCAGTTTGAGAATCTGCCCCTGGTGGTCATTGCGCGTCATAGCTACCGGCCAGTCAGCAGGTTGCTTAGGCTTTTATATATATAGATAAGATCTATAATATTACACTAGTGGTGGAAAAAAGAATGATTAGTTTATTTTTATAGGTCAGGGAAGAATTTCACAGGAGCTGACATTTAAGTTAAGCCACAAAGGCTAACTAGAAGTTTGCCAATACAGATGGGGCCTATGTTAGCCAATCTGTTTGCAAAATATGTAAAATGCCAAATGTGCTAGGTTGAAAAATTGATATTTTAAAATGCTTGTCATTTTTCTTTATTTTCAAAGAGGGAAAGATGTGGATTTTTTCTTCTCTTATAACTTGACTGGCTTTTGTTGATGCAAAGGTACCTTTTGCTTTAATATTTGCAGATGTTGCCGCTAAAATTTATTTTAACAACTTACGTTTTATAACTCTAGGTATAGATGGCTAACACTTAATTCTTAACACTTAATGGAATTTTCTTGCCACATCATAAAGTCATTGATATGATGACATTTCCTTTAGAAACTAGGATGGTTTGGATATTTGGGCAGTATAAAATTCTATAAAGAACAAGATAAGCTCCAGCTGGTGTGGCTCAGTGGTTGACCATCAATCTATGAACCAGAAGGTCACGGTTCGATTCCTGTTCATGGTACACGCCTGGGTTATGGGCTCAATTCCCAGTAGAGGGAGTGCAAGAGGCAGATGGTCAATGATTCTCTCTCATCATTGATGTTTCTATCTCTCTCTCTCCCTCTTCCTTCCTCTCTGAAATCAATAAAAAATATTAAAGAACAAGATAAAACTGAAACTAAAATTAAAACCAGAAATAAACATTAATTATGAACTTTAATTTATGTTATTATCAAGTAAAAAGTATAAAGTGACCAAAAATTAGTGAAGTACCGTAGTAAGGTATATATTTAGTTCATATTAGAAGAGTGGGAAAAAAAACACCTGCCAATACACTAGCCTGTTTCTTTTTCAAATTGGTGTTAATATTTTACGTGCATTAAGAACTCATTCAGGCTCACATTGCATGTTAAAATAGAAGAAAAATGAATAGTAATGACCTTCTTTTTTCCCCTCCTAGGTTTCCTTATGCAGCTGTCAGTGACTCCAACATCATAGCAGTGGTGGTGGACAGAGCTCTCTACATTGCTAAGAAAAATAGCCCGTTTGTGGAAGTGTGGGATAAGAAAACGGAAAAACTCTGTGAACTGATAGACTGTGCGCACTTTTTAAAGTAAATTCATTGGGATTTTCTTCTAAATTTTGTTTTATTGCAGGAGGTCCACAAGATCCACCTCTTAACAAAATGTTAAGTGTATAATATATTATTGGTGACTATAGGTCCAAGGTCATTGGTTCTTTATTTTATGCCGGTAAGAGCTGTCTTTATACTTCAGATTTTACAGACCGGGCAAGTATGACTTAGATTTCTTCCTTTCTCCCTCTACATAGAAAGTTAAAAGGAAAAAACACACACACACATCCAGAAACAAAATTGTTCATGCTTTTCATCGCCATGTCTTGGAATCCAGCAAATGTCATTTTAGAAGAAGAAAAAAATAGGAGCATAATATTTGCAGTTTCTTCAAAGTATTATAGAGAATACTCTCTCATGAAAAAATAGTACATTATTAAAAATGACCATACTGGATGCATTGCTGGCTGTACATCTAGTAGAATTATAGTATTAATATTACTAATAGACTATGGGTCCAAAAATACTGTGTTCTAAAGTAAAATAATATACAAATATGGGGGTGGGTGCACTGGACTGACCAATGCACTAACTAGGAGGGAGGACCAAACCCGAGCCTGTGAGCCAACTCTCATCTGATACAGCGAGCGTGTCCAAGACAACCTCAGACTTGACATCAAGCACATCCTTTGTTGCTACTGCAAAGAAATAGGACCATCACCAGCCTGACTTGGTAGCCACATTCTACTTTTATTTTGATTTTACTGAATACATTTTTATACTCTGAAGAACATTTAGATTAGACCCTATATCCATGAAAGGCGACTTCAAAGTTTACTTTCCTAGGATCTTCTTATCTGACAGCTTTTCTCTGCTTGGGGAGGAGATTTTTGCGCAGAAATGCTGACAGTTCTGCCTGGTAAGAACTCCTACCACCTGAAGATCCAAAATTATTAGGATCCTTTTATTTCTGATACCTCATTTTTGTGATGACTTATTCGTTAGCTCAGGGGGAAAATTAGTGGTTTGTATGGATATCTTTTACATATAAATGATTATAATTTTTTTTCTTTGAAGCTTTTATACTTTATGGAAAGCTTTTGAAAATAACGTTTTTCCTTCTTATTGGGAAAAATGTATTCTTTTTATACTGGATTTTTATTTATAAATATTGTATTTATCGTATTGAGTTCAATATTTCTTGAAGGTAAGGGGCTATTGTGTTATGTTTGATAATTTGTGCTTCAAGCAGAAAAATATGGCCGGGTGGCATTCAGTGTAAAGCAAAATTAGTTTTGTATAATGTTAATGATATATAATGTCTACTGTTATGTATTCATAATTTAAAATATTATATATTTGTGAATATCTATAGCCATATCTGTTTTTATCAGTTAATCATTGAAAAAGCATTAATGCATACTTTCTTCATGGTTGTAGGGAGGAAATGGTGAAAGCGAACAAGGAGTCCAAACACAGTATGTCTTACCCGGGGCGAGTGAAAACCCTCTGCCTACAGAAGAACACTGCTCTCTGGATTGGAACCGGGGGAGGCTATATGCTACTCCTTGACCTTTCGACTCTCAGGCTCATCCGTATAATTCACGACTTCTGTGACTCTGTCCGAGTCATGATGACAGCACAGATAGGCACGTGTCTTTCCTTTGGATTTTTCGCATGTTCTCTAAGACTATAAACTATGTTGATCTTTAAGTTTTTCCTTCACTTTCCAGTGTCACTTGAAGTGTCTCAGAAGTTCACCCTGTGAAGCATAGGACTGGGACACAGTTTGAATAGGGTCACTAAAGAAATGGAGAGAGTAGGTGCTCTCTACCCCATAAGGGAAGCAGATTATTGCAAGAGGACCCAAGTCTGGGTTTACTTCCTCTTTTTCTTTATACCTAAGGTCAAATGGGAAATGGACAATGTTGAGTATTTTTTTACTTTTGCCCAAAGAAATTAAAGCAAATGTTTATTTTTATTATAGTTTAAGCTTCCCACCCTTGTTAAAGAATTCCATTTGGCTTTTCATTCTATAAATAAATTTATATTGTTGTACCAAGATATGCTGAACTCCTTCCTCAATCTACAAATATTGACAAATCATGATGTTTTACTCAAGACTTTATCTTTCCTTGCTCCTACTTCGCTATTTAAATACGATGAAATCGTGATGGTGCATGAAAAATATTTTCTACATAAATAATCACATTTCATTGTCTACTTTTCGCTAATTATTTGGTTTAAAATAATAATACTAGTATATGTACAAAGTTGATCACAGAAGTAACGTTATGGGGTTACATTCTGTGAAAGTAGAATTTGTGTCGCTTTGGCAAATAAGTAATAAACTGTTTGGTAGGGTGAAGAAAATAGTAAATTGTTTTACAGGACTATATTAAGGAGAGACAAGTGTTTCTCCTCCCCGTCCCCCATTTTCCATGCATGGATATCAGAGTTGCCCAGGAGTTAGAATGAGGTGCTGCTAGCGATTGGTGACTGTCAGGATACAAGTCAACAAGCAGAGCAGATGGTCTGTAGTGAGTTGCTCTCTTAAGCTTATTCCTCCAAGGTGGTTACATCCTCTAATTTAATTTGTATGTACTTTGGGACCCATCAAGGTTGTTCCCTACTGACATTTTAGTGGGATTTCAATAGGTTTAATTGATTTTTAAAATAAAGATAAATTTACATATAACATACAAGATGGAGCATGATCTGGCTTCACCCACCTCTCTAGCCTACATCATTTGCCACATTCCTCCCAGCTCTTTCTGGTCTAGAATGATGTTTAGTCCATCTTAAGTACCATGCTTCATACTGCCTCAAGGGTTTGCATTTTCTGCTTAGTTAACAGAGTTACTAATTAGTAACAAATCTCCTCATTAGAACATAAACTCCTGTGGGTTGGATTTGCATATGTTTGTTTACTCCTTTATTCCCAGGGCCTGGCCTAGGCCTCATACATAGGGGACTTTTGGTGACTATTTGTTGAATAAGTTGATGAATGACTTGAGGAGAAGAATGGTTTTGTGACAGAGTATCAGTGTATCCATCCTTGCCGCTCTCCATCCAGATGCTTCCCATTTGGCCAGTGCCTTATCAAAATACTTTCACACACACAGTCTTATGTAATATAACTTTTGGTGGAGGGGTAATGTATAAATATTAAACCCATTTTGCAGAAAGGTTAAGCTATTTTCTCAGGTTCACACAATTAATAAAAATTATAGAAAGGGGTAGATCACGAATTTTCTAACTTTAAAGAGTTTCTGGTCTTCTTGGAGAGCTTTTTATTGAATATAATTAGGTGTCTCTGAAAAATTAAAATAGAAATTAAATTCCAAGATTTTGTGTCTTAAAATGTGAACTGTACATTTTTAGTCCAACTTACATTGTTTTAACAGAAAACTCCTCTTTTTCTTTTGTAAAGGAGGCCTTAAAAATGCCATGTTGGTTTTGGGATATACCTGGAAAAGTACTGAAGATATGCAACACCAAAAAGGTATGTTTAATAGGATATTGTTTTCCAAACATAGTGTGATGATATGGATGATTATAATATGTGTTTTATACATTTATAGTAAGTAATACATATGCTATAAGACTTTAAGCATTTTTAATTGATAGCTTCTTTATAGTGCAAATAATTTAGACATAAATCTTTAAAATTAAGTTTCAGTGATTTAGGGGTGTTGAATATTTATTTTATGACAAAGTAGAGATATCAGCCATTATAAAATTAGAACTAGCCCAAATTTAAACTAAATGTGGACATTTTTCCTTGCATCTTACCTATCCATTTGATGCCTGATTTTGAACAGTGATTGAAAAGCTCTGTTTCTTTAAGAAAATTAGATGTTAGGTTATTAAAGGTCCATATTCTTTTTAAAAATTTAGTTGTTAGTTTAACAACTAAAAAAAAAACATTTCCCAAATGGAATCTTTATATATAAATGGTAATAATTTAGTACATTATGTGTAGGTATATTTCTATATACACATTTGTCCAAAGTAACTGAATATAAATTAATGAAGTTAAAATAAAAATACCTATGGCACATCTTTGAGACATTATTTCATTTTTTTCATCTTTCTAGAATTACAATCTTGCTTGTCTATTTGGGACATCAATCTTCCACACGAAGTGCAAAATTTAGAAAAACATATTGAAGTGAGAAAAGAATTAGCTGAAAGAATGAGAAGAATAACTGTTGAATAAGAGGGATATCACATATTTTTATCTTTGGATGGGAAAATTAATCTCTTCTCTTGTAAATACTTCTTTAAAAAATGTTTACATATGAAAAGGGTATTCCCACTCTTTGAAGTAGCTCATGTGTATATGAAGGAATGTTTATATGTTTTATTTTAAAGGTAAATATTGTAAAAATAGTTACCATTGAAAAAGATCTATTTAAAATGTAATATTATAATTCCTATGTATCCTAATTAATTTTATGAATTAAGTAATGAAAGAAAATCTATAAAAATTACTTAATTACAGCACTTATACTAAAATTTACAACGTGTAAAATTGTTTTGTTATCCATAATGAAGGTAAACTTTATTTTACACTCTGTGCTTAAAACAAGACTATTGCTTGATTACTTTCCAGATTTTCTGCAAAGTAGATTAAAATATTAGGACGGTTTCTCATATAATATATTCCTTCAGA
The DNA here is from genome assembly GCF_000412655.1 of Myotis brandtii. Taxonomy (NCBI): domain Eukaryota; kingdom Metazoa; phylum Chordata; class Mammalia; order Chiroptera; family Vespertilionidae; genus Myotis; species Myotis brandtii. The sequence continues at coordinate 1,443,387 of NW_005370683.1, forward strand.
TTGCTTTTAAATGCAGTTATCATATATGCTTGTAAATAGTCAATGCATTTGCACTAATAAACTCCTATATTGTAATGAAAGCCAATTGGTTGCTGATGCAAACAATGCATCTTACAACTTTTCTCCCTCTGAAAGAATGTGGCATGAAACCACAAAATGTACTGATGGAGAACGTCACACATTGTCAAAGCCCTCATATCCAGCCCTCCGTCTTTTCCTGTTTTGGTACTCTATCTGTGACTGTGGATGCCCTGAGTTTTATAACATGTAAATGCAATGTTCAGTCCTTCCAGTGATAGTTTCATGCTTTTATTGTGATTCTCAGTGCTAAGCCAGACCACTCCCCACTCCCTACTGTTTCTACTCTTCTGTGCTCTACTGTTTCTACTTATCTCTTTTCTAAATTTTTGGCCCTGAAGATCCTATATCATTCAGGTAGAAACCCTGTTTTCAGAACTGTAGAGTCCTACAATTTCCACCTAGACCATGGGGCCTAGTATACAACACTCTTTAGTTTGCTGAAGAAGAAAGGAGCTTTAGCTATGATGGGTTTATCCTAACATAGTTTTCTAAATTATACATAAATTTTTAAAATATCATCCTGTGATAGGAGTATTGGGGCCAAATATATAGATGACAATTTTTCATTTCTGCTTTAAATAGAAAGATTTGGTAAATCATTTCAAACAATTCCCTATGGTTGGATTACTAGTCTATTTAGTATTTTCAGAACTGACTGGCATTTTATTATATGAAGACTAGATTTATTTATATTAAGGATAATCAAATTCTTTTGTGCAATTTTATTTTGTTTTGGTTTCAGGTATAGGACTTAGTGGTTAGACAATCATATACTTTACAGAGTGTTCCCCTTGATATTTCCAGTACCCCGATTGGCACCATACATAACGATCTCAATATGATTGATTGTATTCCCTATGCTTTACTTCCTTTCCTGTGACTAGTCTGTAACTGCCAATTCATCTCTTCATATGTTTTACAAAATGAAGGGCAATCAAATTCTTGACCTTGAAAGACTCTACTTTTCAAAGGGACCTATTTTTTAATTTGTTTATGTAGTTTTAAAAAGTCAGAAATGATGAAGCTGGTTTGTTCCTGTGAAATTTCTCATTGTAACTTTGTATTTATATGCATTTTTTTTACAAAAGACAATTATGGAGAAATATGTAAATGAACATTGTATTTAAATGGAATAATAAACATTTTTTAAAGCCTGTTTGTGAATTTAAAAAATTTATGATAATGTTTCATTTTTTCACATATAAATGATCCATATGGAATCCATCTAATATGAAACTTTGTATTAATCTGTGTATGGGACAATCCACTATAGGAAGTGTTAACTAAAGTTTCCTTTTGAGGATTTATTCAATTTTCTATAAGACAACTAGTTTTCAGGAATTCAGGATAAAACATGATGGGCATGATATGTTCTATTTTTAAGTTCTCACAAAGTTTTTTTCTCACTAGAAAAAATACAGGATTTTATTGCTCTCCTGTCAAAAGGCAGGTCTTTGCAGGACAGGGGAGTGTTGTGACAGCAGGAGGAAGCCCCTGCTTGCCAGCGGAGAGCGGTCCACAGGACCACAAGGACCCGAATCCTGGCGCAGGACCATCTTGGAGATGCAGCGGTCCGTGTTGACTGGCTTGGACTTCTTGCCACTCTGGGGGACCTCCTTCACATGCCCCAGCACATGTTGCAGTGCCTGTCAAAAGCCTTCCCACCCGCTTCTGGTTGGTGATAAGCAGCTGGGTGTAGTTCTTGACCCACTGCGTGAGCGCGGAGAGGGGGCCCGGGTTCGGTTCCTCCTCTTCCTGCTTCTGCAGCTCCACGGGGTCACCTCTCTAGCGTTTGCTGAGGAGGCTCATGGTGGTGGTGGCTGAGCTCCGGGAATGTTCCTGTCTCCTTCTTGCATCTGCCTCTGAAGAGACTCACAAAGTATTTTTTAAAAGAATTGTTTACTCTGAAATACTGAAACAAAAAACACACTTTTATAACAGCTGATTAAGAAACAAACAAACAGACACAGTGACTTAAACATTTTCCTGATCAGAGCCTTAAAAGAATCTGCTCATCATTATCAAAATATAAGCATTTATCTTAACAGAAAAGATTCTTTCAGGCAAGTTTTGCATTTAAAAAAATGGAGTCCTTCATCTAACTCTGGCAAGCGCTATTGATTATGTGTGAACCATGTTAACTACAATGCAACTTTTTATCGAGAGAGGAAGACAGATATTGATGAAACACAGCAGAAGTAGCAAAAAAAGATGGTGAGCGTACAAATGTTCAGATACGGAGAAGAGATAAAGCCCCAAACCCTTGGGACTTTTCATCTCGATGTAATACATCACGGCAGACAGGGTAACGCAGCCTGGGAAATGGAGCATTTTTCATGGGGAGCCATCAGCCATACAGTAAAATCTTAAACCGTAATCACTCAGGAGAAATGGAATTCCTCATTCTCCATTCTGGCTAGTTCCCCACTGTGGGTGCCATGGCTTCCAATAGCAAATCTGGCTGCTGATAGCACACAGATACTTGATTTTGTCCCGGTTCCTTAAGGCATTCAGAGGGTTCCTAGTGCCTTGGCTCTCAGGCAAGAAGCAGGGAAGACCCAAAGGCCTGCAGCTGAGCAGGTGTGAGTGGCGAGCAGAAGCCTGCTTCTCCTGCACTCTCCTCCCCCTGCCCTGGTTTCCCGGGAGGCGCTGCTTGGGAAAGTCTCAGCCCAAGAGGAAGAACAGGGAAAGGGGAGGAGTCTCCGCATCTGGGTCCTGGGGCTTCTGCTTGGCCTCCAGGAGAAGCTGCTGTTCCGTGGCCATCAGGGCCTGGGAAACTAACATGGAGACCCTTCTGTGTGTCACTCTGCCCCGGCTTCCCCACATTTGCTCCTCTGACCCCCTAGAGGAGGAGCCTACTATCCCCTTTTATTTATGAAAATACAAACCAGGGTGATCAATGCTGTGTTAGAAGTACTACAGGAGAGTAGAGAATGCATCTACTTGGCCAGAGTAGAAAATCCAGAAGGATCTCTCTCTCTCTCTCTCTCTCTCTCTCTCTCTCTCTCACACACACACACACACACACACACACACACACGCTGTGCTAATCTATCAGCAGAGCCATTCAGAGTGGAATTAAGCATTTGAGGCAGCGGAATCACATTTGCACTTATCTTGGGAAGGTGAGCTTATTTCATCCCACTCCTAGAAACATACATCTGGTGTATGCAGTGGGAAGGTAATTTACCATAGTGGAAGCCCAGCGGAGGAGGAAATGTTTTGTAAACTGATTGTCTCACGTTGTCAGTATTTTGCTTTCCTGTTACACATAGTATAGTGCAGATGGGGCATATGTCAGAGTAATTAGGCAACTACAGATAGAAGATACTTGTAGGCAAAAGAGGATTTTCTGGGCATAAGATGCAGCTGTATTTCTGCTGCCACTCACCAGATACTACATCTTTGTCAAAGGATCGAAGCAGAAAATCTTTGCTACAGACAGATGAATAAGAACATTTTTATTTTGACTTAAGTAACTTTTTTAGAAAAAGAGATGTTTTCTTTTCTTCTCTTTCTCTTTTCCTCCCTCCCTCCCTCCCTCCTTTCCTTCCTTCCT